>NC_074679.1:26952562-27062562 GCF_029448725.1 Salvelinus fontinalis | reverse complement strand
GAGATGGCCCAGCTGTTGAGTGAAAGCTTCCTCCCGTGTGAAACTGATATACTCTGGTGAAGGCAGCAGCCGAGAGGTCACGACCCCAGAACATGGCACAGATTCACAACTCTGTCTGAGATCTGTCTGGAGAGACAGATTAAAAAACAGGTGCTGCTATTTTCTACCCACATTTTTTTAAGAATGGGGTTGATGTGTCTATTTTTCAATTATTTGGTATCCTTGTGACACTGATTACTGACAGATTTATTTATGCCATTTGGAAATGATGGGATATTTTCTAGGTTCTAAAAAACCCCAATCCACTGAACAAATTAAGTGTGTGCCCTCAGGCCAATACTCTACTACCACATATCTACAGCACAAAAGCCATGTGTACGTGTGTGTATCGTGCGTATGTTATCGTGTGTTTGTATGCATGTATCTGTGCCTATGTTTGTGTTGCTTCACATTCCCCACTGTTCCATAAGGTGTTTATATGTTTTTTAAATCAAATTTTACTGCTTGCATGAGTTACTTGATGTGGAATAGAGTTCCATGTAATTATGGCTCTATGTAGTACTGTGCGCCTCCCATAGTCTGTTCTGGACCTGGGGACTGTGAAGAGACCTCTTGTGGCATGTCTTGTGGGGTATGCATGGGGTGTCTGAGCTGTGTGCTAGTTGTTTAGACAGACAGCTCGGTGCATTCAACATGTCAATACCTCTCACAAATACAAGTAGAGAAGAAGTCAATCTCTCCTCCACTTTTAGGCAGAAGAGATTGACATACATATTAGTAATGTTAGCTCTCAGTGTACATCCAAGAGCCAGCCGTGCTGCCCTGTTCTGAGCCAATTGCAATGTTCCTAAACCCCTCTTTGTGGCACCTGACCACACGACTGAACAGTAGTCCATGTGCGACAAAACTAGGGCCTGTAGGACCTGCCTTGTTGATAGTGCTGTTAAGATTGCAGAGCAACACTTTATTATGGACAGACTTCTCCCCATCCTAGCTACTGTTGTATCAATATGTTTTGACCATGACAGTTTACAATCCAGGGTTAATCCAAGAGGGATGGAGCTAGGGTTTGGTAGCTATCTGAAGAGGGATGGGGCTAGGGTTTGATAGCTAGCTGAAGAGGAGTGGGGCTAGGGTTTGGTAGCTAGCTGAAGAGGGATGGGGCTAGGGTTTGGTAGCTAGCTGGAGAGGGATGGGGCTAGGGTTTGGTAGCTAGCTGAAGAGGAATGGGGATAGGAGTTGGTAGCTAGCTGAAGCGGGATGGGGCTAGGGTTTGGTAGCTAGCTGAAGAGGAATGGGGCTAGGGTTTGGTAGCTAGCTGAAGAGGAATGGGGCTAGGGTTTGGTAGCTAGCTGAAGGCTAACATTGGCTAGATTAACTCCACAGTGTCATGCTGCTAATTAAGGAAGTGGAGAAGGGGGTCAGGGTCTTCAGCACCTATGTAGAAGATTAATGACCACGGGGCTGGGCCGGCCAGGAGAGAGCAGCTCACCCATAAAGACGCCAGTCCCTGTGGAACATCGGGGCCCTAGCTAGCCCTGGCCTACCTGGCTAAACCAGAGGTCAGGCCAGTTGACCCACCTTGGGGAGCCATGTTGCATGGGGGTTATAGGTAATATGGGGGTTAGCCATGTCTACTGTACCCAGGACCATTGGTATCACAGAGAAACTGGACCCTGGGAATGGTCAAAGAAAATAATTGTGACCACATCATGTCATATCAATTTTGTCATAAAAACAGTACACACATGTAGGCTTTGAAAAGAAATACACTAATATACTGTATATATGACTCTTCTATCATGCGTGTACTGTATGGGCTATATTAGAGTTTGATTTTAGGTTCATATTTGATGCAAGCTGTCATCTCATTACGACATTCAATATGCTGTTAGCTGGTGATGACAGAACAAACAACAGTAGGGTCATTCCACCAATTTTGTGCCTTTTGAGGAGTGTAACTTGGTATATAAAAAAAAACATTGTCACGATCGTTTGAAGCATACTCGGACCAACGTGCAGCGTGATCTGGGTTCCACATCTTTATTTAGTGAAACGCACAAAACAATAAAGCAAGAACGAAACGTGACGACAATGGAGTGCTGACACATAACTATCCATAAACAATATCCCACAAAACACAGGTGGAAAAATGCTACTTAAATATGATCCCCAATTAGAGCCAACGATAGCATCTAATTGGGAATCATACCAAACACCAACATAGAAAACAAAACTAGAACCCCACATAGAAAATATAAACTAGACTAACCCCCCAGTCACGCCCTGACATACTCCACCATAGATAAGGACTCTCTATGGTCAGGACGTGACCAACATTGGATTTCACCTAATTTTAACATTTTGTCATAAAGAGCACGTTCAACTCATTTTCCCATCTTAACCCTAAAAGCACCAATAGGGGTCAATTTTACAGGGGCAAAAACATAATTTTGAAAACCCTTTTGTTAATCCTTCAGAAATTGCAGGACTTTGTAAGCAACTAGTTACCGACATAAACACAATTTACGGTGATTTCTGTTTTAATATAGAACTGAGTTGATTGCCCAGAGCATTCCAAAGTCAGAGCTAAAGGTCTGATGGCACCGGGGCCATATCACCTATAACACCCATATTACCTATAACCCCCATATCACCTATAACCCCCATATCACCTATAACCCCCATATCACCTATAACCCCCATATCACCTATAACACCCATATTACCTATATCACCTACAACCCCCATATCACCTGTATTACCTATAACCCCCATATCACCCATATTACCTATAACCCCCATATCACCTATAACCCCCATATCACCCATATAACCCATATTACCTATAACCCCCATATCACCCATATTACCTATAACCCCCATATCACCTATAACACCCATATTACCTATAACCCCCATATCACTTATAACACCCATATGACCTAAAACACCCATATCACCTATAAACCCCATATCACCTATAACACCCATATTACCTATAACCCCCATATCACCTATAAACCCCATATTACCTATAACCCCCATATCACCTATAACACCCATATTACCTATAAACCCCATATCACCTATAACACCCATATTACCTATAACACCCATATCACCTATAAACCCCATATCACCTATAACACCCATATTACCTATAACCCCCATATCACCCATAAACCCCATATTACCTATAACACCCATATCACCCATAACACCCATATTACCTATAAACCCCATATCACCTATAACACCCATATCACCTATAACACCCATATTACCTATAAACCCCATATCACCTATAACACCCATATCACCTATAACACCCATATTACCTATAAACCCCATATCACCTATAACACCCATATTACCTATAACACCCATATTACCTATAACCCCCATATCACCTATAACCCCCATATCACCTATAACACCCATATTACCAATACCCCCCATATCACCTATAACCCCCATATAATCTATAACACCCATATTACCTATAACCCCCATATCACCCATATCACCCATATCACCTATAACACCCAAATCACCTACAACCCTCATATCATCTATAACGCCCATATCACATATAACCCTCATATGACCTATACCCCCCATATCAACTGTATCACCCATATCACCTATAACACCCATATCACCCATAACCCCCATTTCACCTATAACCCTCATATCACCTATAACCCCCATATCATATATATCACCCATATCACCTATAACCCTCATATCACCTATAACACCCATAAACCTATAACCCTCATATCACCTATAAACCCCATATAATCTATATGTCAGAGCCGTGTGTATAGGTGGCAGGGAAGTCAGGCGCAGGAGAGTTAAACTGAGTGTAATGGAGACTTTTAATAAATGTCCATTTAACAATGCTCCAAACACGAACAATGTACATACGTAAAAAATCAACATGGGTACGGGGACCCGTCGCACACCTATACATCAATAAACAACAGTTGACATAAAACAATCCCTGACAAAGACATGAGGGGAAACAGAGGGTTAAATACACAAGAGGTAATGGATGGGATTGAAAACAGGTGTGTGGGAAGACAAGACAAAAGCAATGGAAAATGAAAAATGGATCGATGATGGCTAGAAGACCGGTGACGTCGACCGCCGAACACCGCCCGAACAAGGAGAGGCAACGACTTCGGCAGAAGTCGTGACACTATATCACCCATATCAACTATATCACCCATATGACATATAACCCAATAACCCCAATATCACCTATAACCCTCATATCACCTATAATCCCCATATCATCTATATCACCAATATCATCTATATCACCCATAACACCCATATCACATATAACCCCCATATCACCTATAAACACCCATATATCCTATAACACCCATATCACCCATATCACCTATAACACCCATATGACCTATAACCCCCATATCACCTATAACCTTCATATCACCTATAACCCCCATATTACCTATAATCCCCATATCCCCTATAAGACCCATATCACCTATAACCCCCACATCATCTATATCACCCATATCACCTATAACCATCATATCATCTATATCCCCAATATAATCTATATCACCCATATGACCTATAACCCCCATATCACCTATAACCTTCATATCACCTATAACCCCCATATCACCTATAACCCCCATATCACCTATAACCCCCATATAACCTATAACACCCATATCACCTATAACCCCATATCACCTATAACCCCCATATTACCTATTACCCCCATATCCCCTATAAGACCCATATCACCTATAACCCCCATATCACCTATAACCCCCCTATTACCAATAACCCCCATATCACCTATAACCCCCATATCACCTATAACCCCCATATCGCCTATAACCCCCATATCACCTATAACCCCCATATCACCTATAACCCCATATTGCCTATAACACCCATATCACCTATAACCCCCATATCACCTATAACCCCATATTGCCTATAACCCCCATATCACCTATAACCCCCATATTGCCTATAACACCCATATCACCTATAAGACCCATATCACCTATAACCCCCATATCCCCTATAAGACCCATATCACCTATAACCCCCATATCGCCTATAACCCCCATATTGCCTATAACACCCATATCACCTATAACCCCCATATCGCCTATAACATTCATATTACCTATAACCCCCATATCACCTATAACCCCATATCACCTATAACCCCCATATTGCCTATAACCCCCATATCACCTATAACCCCCATATCACCTATAACCCCATATTGCCTATAACCCCATATCACCTATAACCCCCATATCGCCTATAACCCCCATATCACCTATAACCCCCATATCACCTATAACCCCATATTGCCTATAACACCCATATAACCTATAACCCCCATATCGCCTATAACCCCCATATCACCTATAACCCTCATATCACCTATAAACCCCATATCACCTATAACCCCCATATCACCTATAACCCCATATCACCTATAGCCCCCATATCACCTATAACCCCCAAATCACATATAACCCCCATATTGCCTATAACACCCATATTACCTATAACCCCCATATCACCTATAACATTCATATTACCTATAACCCCCATATTACCTATAACCCCCATATCACCTCACCTATAACCCCCATATCACCTATAGCCCCCATATCGCCTATAACATTCATATTAGTGGTTATTTTAGGTCGTACCGGTATGCCAGATTAGCGCAATCATCAATTTCTAAAAACACAACACTTATCACAGATAAGTATCACAGAAACACACCACTTAGAATGAATAACATATACATGTTCATGAAGAGTTGCTATGGATTAAATGTATCAAAATAACTGTTTAAAACAACAAATTTGTCCATAAATATGTTAAAATATATATACTGTTTGACAGTTTGACTGTTTGTCATTTTGTCATTATTTCCCATTTGGGGTAAAAAATGACCCCTGTTGGTGCTTTTAGGGGTTGAAATATGTTGGTGCTTTTAGGGTTATAAGGTTAAATACATTTCCCCAAAAATACTATAGTAAGTGCCTATTACGTTCCAAATAAAGTAACAGGGTTGACTGTAACAGGGTTGACTGTAACAGGGTTGACCGTAACAGGGTTGACGATTTCATCTTAAATCAGCAATAAAACTGCTTGTGACAGGGGGAATGGAAACTGGTGTGCAAAAGGGTGGCAACTGAATGCAAGGTAAAAAAAAATAATTGTAATTGTTAAAACATTTCTAGCCTGTCTATTTATGGGTAACAGGGTTGACGTGTTATGCCCGACCCGCTTAGTTTTCACAATAAAACACCAGAAAATTGCCAAAAAGAGTAGAACCAGCTCACCTGCTTTTACACTATGATTTGACAATTAGATGTTCAATGTTTCTTATGAATTTTTTTTTTTAAAAAGGAATAGTTTCACCATATTAAAATGAGAGTTCAGTTCACGTAACAGGGTTGACTTTAAAATGAGGGACAGACGTAAATGAATCACTAATCACCCATTTTCAGAAATTACTTTATCAAAGCAACAAAATAACTAATGTTTTACAATGATGGTGAAAACTTGAAGAAATGTTGGGGTTAAGTGGGTACAAATCTTTCTAGAAGTCACAGAGGGTGTACGGAAGTCTATCTGATTTATTGAATTCTCCATGTGGTCTATATTAAAAGGGACTTTATTTAAAACAGGCTTTTAAAATTCAATATTGGTGCACAATTTATACTTAAAATATCAAAGGGACTATTTTCGTGGAATGACCCAGTAATGATTAGCCCTATTGCTTTTAGTATTACCTACAGAAATGAGATATCATCATTATCGCTGGCTGCACAAAGGCAGCCTTGGCATTGTTAAAACAATTTGCTGCGCACTAATGTAGGCTGTCAGGGAGCCGCATAGGTCTAGTTCTAAGAGTTAAGTTGTAGGGATGTGTAGCCTGGGGAATCGCAGCGGATAGGAGTCTCATTTCCTCATCAAACAGACTGAGTGATTTGGAATATTTATGAGGGTCCCAATTTAAGTTAAACATTTAACAAAAAAGCCTCAGATTAAAATTAGACAGCAGAAAGAGTTAGAGTCCCTGTGGGGAAGCTAGGCTAAACGTGGAATGCTTAAGACGAATTAAAGTGTCAATTCAGAGACAGACAGAGGGGTTCCAGTTCTGAAATGGTTCTGTACGTACATGATAGTGGTATATATTGAAAAGTACTGAGTCACTTGAATCATCATTTTGCGAAAAGAAAAAAATGATTTGATAAAAAGCGAATTTGCTTTTCTGCTACATGTTCTAGTAGTGTTACGATTTCAAACTTTAAATCAACGAGACACTGATTAATGGTATTATAATTGTGTATGAAAATAATGTAATGAATGAAGTAACTTTAATTAAAGCAATTTTATTCTTTATTACAATAATTCTAGAAGCTTGTAAATGATGATTCTACCGTCCGTAGGCCTATAGTTTAGAGGCAGTTTATGCATTTCAACCCTTTTAATCATAACATTATTTAATCCATGATTCTGATAAGGACCCAGATAAAATCAAATCATCCAGCTGCTGAATACAGATGAATTACAAAGCTCCTCTCTAATAGCGGCACTTGCTGCATCATTGCGTAATGTGAGATATGAGTGTTAGACTTAGATACCATGCTTAGGTCAGAGGTTAGACGTAATTCAACTCCATATTGACTCAACTGATAATCCATGTCTCCTTCTTCCCTTCCCTCTCCACCTCTCTCTTTCGCTCTCTCTATCCCAGCAGATCAGTGAGTGAGGGAGGAAGGGGGAGGGTAATGGTATAACTGGCACTCTGGACTGACGCACTCTACTTCCTGTTTAATCACTGGGCCCTGAGGGACTTCCTCCACGAATCAGCCGGAGAAAAGTTCAGGTGCTCTATATCACTGGGAGACAAAGGAAATGTGCCATGTGTGAGAGAGTGTGTCATGGGCTGTGTTATAACAGCCACCACTTCAGAAATCCACGCAGGGAGAGTGTGAATAAGAGAGAGAGAAACCCTGCTGAGCTCCCACCATCCCGGGGTTTTGGATTTATTCCCCCATCGCTTTATGGTCGCCTCACTGAGTTCCTGCAAGGCCTTACACCTGGGCTGAAGGCTCAGGTTTGAGGAGGACTGGGAGGCTGGGTAGTTCTTATTGATCACCAGAAACTGCTCCATGCTACTTCACTCTGTTTATGAATGTGAGATCAGGATTATGCTGGACCCATTTCTCATTCCTGGCCACTCATAAATGGCACACCCTATATTTCAGGGATCTAAGAATGTAAACGGCCTGCCGGCCTTCACTTTCAAACTGATTTGAGTTTCACCACGTTGCCTACATTTTTTACCTGATTGACATACGTGTTTTCACATACGTTAAATCACTCTTAAATAACGACATGCATACATAGCAGTAGTCTGCACATTTGCACTCCCATCCTCCCAGAGTGGAAATCCAGTTTGTTTATGTTTTCAGTGGCAGCCTTCAGGGAGTAAGGGATGCCTCTACCACAGAGCCACAGCTTCAGGCTATCATATGTTGCCCTTCAAAGCTCCCTCTCCTCTCCAATCTGCATCCAATGGCTTGTGTGGTGTGGTGTGGTGGTGGTGGTGTGTGTGTGTCACAACAGCATCCCAACAGGCTGGGGATACTGAGATGAGGCTCCCTGCTATCTGGAAGAGTGCTGCTCAGGGGTCATACACCTGTCTCCCTGGCTTTTCATCTCAGGACTGATGTGTCATTACTCAGCCTCTCCTCAGTAGATGCAGGAGACTACATGTATGTGTATACCCCTGATGATTCACAAGACAGCCACAGTTAAATGATATCTGCCAGAGGGGATACGACTGGATGGATTGTCAATAGAGTTCATCATTTTATGGCAGTTACCGTACTACTGACTATAGATACAGTGCCTTCAGAAAGTGTTCATACGCCTTGACTTATTCCACATTTAGTTGTGTTACAGGCTGAATTCAAAATGTATTAAAAAAAAAAATTCTCTCTCACCCATCTACACACAATACCCCATAATGAGAAAGTAAAAAAAAGGTTTTTAGAAATGTTTACAAATGTATTGAAAAAGAAATACAGAAATATCTAATTTACATACATTTTCACACCCATGAATCAATACATGCTAGAATCACCACTGGCAGCGATTACAGCTGTGAGTCTTTCTGGGTAAGTCTCTAAGAGCTTTGCACACTTGGATTGTACAATATTTGTCCATTATTATTATCAAAATTCTTCAAGCTCTGTCAAATTGGTTGTTGACTATTGCTATACAACACAGGGGGTTTGTAGTACCTTAGTTGGTGCGAACGGGCTCGTGGTAATGACTGAAGCGGAATAGGTGGAATGGTATCAAATACATCAAACAAATGGTTTCCAGGTGTTTGATGCCATTCCATTTGCACCATTCCGGACATTATTATGAGCCGCTCTCCCCTCAGCAACCTTGTGTGTTAGACAACCATTTTCAAGTTTTGCCATAGATTTTCAAGCAGATTTAAGTTAAAACTGTCACTGTCTTCTTTGTAAGCAACTCCAGTGTATATTTGGCCTTGTGAACTGAAATGTGTCTTCCGCATTTAACCCAACCCTTCTGAATCAGAGAGGTGCGGAGGGCTGCCTTAATCAACATCCACGTCTTCAGCGACCGGGGAACAGTGGGTTAACTGCCTTGCTCAGGGGCAGAACGACCAATTTTTACCTTGTCAGCTCGGGGATTCAATCCAGCAAACTTTTGGTTATTGTCCTGCTGTAAGGTAAATTCATCTCCCAGTGTCTGGTGGAAAGCAGACTGAACCAGGTTTTCCTCTAGGATTTTGCCTCTGCTTAGCAACATTCAGTTTATATTTTATCCTGAAAAACGATTAAAAGCATACCCACAACATGATGCAGCCACCACTATGCACCAGTAGACATTTCAGCTCTGCATGTTTTATTAATTTGTAAGACATATATTTTTTTAATCATTCCACTTTGACATTATGTGATATTGTGTGTAGGACAGTGACAGAAATCTAAATTGAATCCCTTTTAAATTCAGGCTAGAACACAACAAAATGTGCAAAAAGTCAAGAAATGTGAATACTTTCTGAAGGCACTGTATACAGTAGAACAAAGATAGCACGTGTATGTGAAGTATGTGAAGACATAGGAAGGACACATATACAAGCACGGTAAACCACTAAGAATGTGGTGTGCACCACATGGTGATAAGCCAGTGAATTCAAATATGTGGAAAGGTCTTAGTCTCCAAAAGTTAATACAAATCAACAGGGAATGCAATACTCTTGTGTTAGAATGTATCTGGCTGTTGAAGAGCTATCTGAATAGGTCTCTCTTGAAAGAGAACAGACCACTTGATAACCTCCCTGCATCTACAATTGGCCTTCATTGATGTCAATTAGAGGCAAAAGCACTCAGTCTCACACAGCTCTATAGCGAGGGCTGAACGACAATAGCTGAGAGTCAGTTGTTAACACCTGTTAGGGGTAAGCATTAAGAGAATTTATGTCTGAGTCTGATTTATTATAATGTTCCCCTGGTTGATGAAAATGTTTTTTTCTTTCTAACATCTTCCGGCCTGGAATGAAGGTCCTCAAAGGCAGCCCTCCCATGGTTCTCTTGTGATCTCATTTTCTCTGCAAAGGGGTGAGTTGGTATGCTCCCTGTGATCAGGTTGGCAGGAGGGAGGCGGAGCAGCCATCCCATTGACCTCTGGGTAAATCTTTCCGTGGTTGGAGGTCCATGTAGCCTGCGCGAGACGGCGGTGGGGCATGGATGACTGAAGCAATAGGGCTATGATTAGCTGACATTGCTGCTTCGTTTTGCAAGCTGGTCTATTCTTGGGCGTGGGTGGGCAGATGGGGGCAGGTGTGCTGAAATGGGAATGAAGGTATTGATCCCACAGCCTTTATGAGAATGACACGCACAAGCTATTTCTGTATGGGGGAACACACTATGCATTATGGCTGTGACGTAGAAAAGCTCTTCAAAAAGTGGATGGAACACATTGTCTATGAGGAGTAGCTACAGAAGATATTAACTTTATTAAATTATGCATAAACACATGTCATAAAGGCTCTATGGAACATCCATCACACATTGTAAGTAAGGTACACTACGTAACAGTGATACCAGTGGATCCTTTGCTGACTGGTTCTGGTGAAGATATCATTGTTGGACAGAGAGCCAGTGTGTTGATGACACTTCAGCAACATTAGGAGTAATAATTAAATAAAAAGGGATTCTTTCAAATCCCTTTCATTGACAATGCCAAGCTGTGTCTATCATATTTACAGGGCAAGTGGACTCCCTCCTATGTCGAGTCTACATACACTACCATTCAAAAGTTTGGGGTCACATTTTTTGTCCATTAAAATAACATCAAATTGATCAGAAATACAGTGTAGACATTGTTCATGTTGTAAATGACTATTGGAGCTGGAAACGGCTGATTCTTTATGTAATATCTACATAGGTGTACAGAGGCCCATTATTAGCAACCATCACTCCTGTGTTCCAGTGGCACGTTGTGTTAGCTAATCCAAGTTCATCATTTTAAAAGGATAATTGATCATAAGAAAACCCTTTTGCAATTATGTCAGCACAACTGAAAACTGCAATAAAACTGGCCTTCTTTAGACTAGTTGCGTATCTGGAGCATCAGCATTTGTGGGTTCGAATACAGGCTCAAAATGGCAAATAACTTTCTTCTGAAACTCATCAGTCTATTTTTGTTCTGAGAAATGAAGGCTATTCCATGCGAGAAATTGCCAAGAAAATTAAGATCTCATACAGCAACATTAAGGCAGTTATATACCATTTTAAATATTACATGACATTACATTTCATAATACTTTTCACAGTACATTAAGTGTGTTCCCTCAGGCAACTACTCTACTACCACATATCTACAATACAAAATCCATGTGTACGTGTGTGTAGAGTGCGCGTGCTAGTGTGTGTATGTGTATTCGTTTGTCTGTGCCTGTGTGTGTGTGTGTGTGTGTCTCTTCACAGTCTCTGCTGTTCCATAAGGTGTATTTTTATCCGTTTATTAAATCTGATTCTACTGCTTGCGTCAGTTACCTGATGTGGAATAGAGTTCCATGTAGTCATGGCTCTATGTAGTACTGTGAGCCTCCCATAGTCTGTTCTGGATTTGGGGACTGAGTGGTTGCTGATGATGTCCACCTGCGCACCCTTATAGTCACTCTTGTTCCTGGACGAGCCTCCAAATATCTAATGGCCACAGTTCTCTACGTTACATTAACCAGACAACAAGCAAATGGCACGTTGGCACTCACACAACGGTGATGTCAGTGTTTTGGGGAAACATCTCCCTCTGCCCTGTGGTGCTCATGGGAGGCGATTATTGGCATGCTGTGACCAGAGCAGCGCCAACAGCCAGTGTTTTCACCCATCTTATTCTCTCTCATGCCACTCTGTGAACTCTCCTCCACTCTTTTTGCATAAAGTAATTGCTGTCATGGAGTGTGTGCAGTGCAGTGCAGTGCTTGGGTTCTGCTTTAAGAGACAAGATTAGGGAATATAAGAGCTAAGTCAGTGCTCAGGCACTCACAACTTCTACATCTGCCATTGGGCCTGCGTGGATCAGGGCTGACAGTGATGAATATTTGGCCAAAAGTTTGCATTACACATAATGATTTTCCCTAATGAGAATTGATGAATGCAGGCAGGACTGGGGAGAGTGTGATGAGAGGAGAGACCACTCATTAGCATCCAGTCAGGCTAAGCTGAGCTGGGCTCAACTGGGCTAGGCCCGCATTCTTAGGGAAAGATCAACCACTTTGTTTCAATCCCACTCGTCATTTCAGAGATGAAAGCTACTCTATATGTGGGACTCTTTGGAAGCCATCTGATACCTTAAAAAGGCCAAATAAATAAATAAGTCTCCTTACCTATCAGAGACCATTTGCACCATATGTAGACACATTAGACACAAAGGTGCGTGCTCAGCCCCCTCCTGTACTCCTTGTTCACCCATGACTGTGTGGCAACGCACGTCTCCAACTCAATCATCAAGTTTACAGACGACCCAACAGTGGTTGGCCTGATTACCAACAATGACGAAACAGCCTACAGGGAGGAGGTGAGGGCCCTGGCAGAGTGGTACAAGGAGGATAACCTCTCCCTCAACGACAACAAAACGAAGGAGCTGATCGTGGACTTCAGGAAACAGCAAAGGGAGCACACCCCTATCCACATCAACAGGACCGCAGTGGAGGAGGTGAAAAGTTTCACGTTTCTCGGCATACACATCACTGACAATCTGAAATGGTCCTCCCACACAGATAGTGTGGTGAAGAAGGTAGTGTGGCACCTCTTCAACCTCAGAAGGCTGAAAAAATGTGTCTTGGCAACTAAGACCCTCACAAACATTTACAGATGCACCATTGAGAACATCCTGTCGGGCTGTATCACCACCTGGTACGGCAACTGCACCATCCGCAACCGCAGGGCTCTAGAGAGGTTGGTACGGTATGCCCAACGCATCACCGGGGGCACCCTGCCTGCCCTCCAGGACATCTACAGCACCCGGTGTCACAGCACCTCAGCCAACTGAGCCACAGCCTGTTCACCCCACTACAATCCAGAAGGCGAGGTCAGTACAGGTGCATCAAAGCTGGGATCGAGAGACTGAAAAACAGCTTCTATCTCAAGGCTATCAGACTATTAAATAGTCACCACTAGCCGGCCTCCGTCCAGTTCCCTGCCTTGAAATGTAGTCACTGTCACTAGCCGGCTACCACCCAGTTACTCTACCATGCACCTCATACCACTGCTGGCTTGCTTCTGAAGCTAAGCAGGGTTGGTCCTGGTCAGTCCCTGGATGGGAGACCAGATGCTGCTGGAAGTGGTGTTGGAGGGCCAGTAGGAGGCACTCTTTCCTCTGGTCTATAAAATATCCCAATGCCCCAGGGCAGTGATTGGGGACACTGCCCTGTGTAGGGTGCCGTCTTTCGGATGGGACGTTAAATGGGTGTCCTGACTCTCTGAGGTCATTAAAGATCCCATGGCACTTATCGTAAGAGTAGGGGTGTTAACCCCGGTGTCCTGGCTAAATTCCCAATCTGGCCCTCAAACCATCATGGCCACCTAATCATCCCCAGCTTACAATTGGCTCATTCATCCCCCTCCTCTCCCCTGTAACTATTCCCCAGGTCGTTGCTGCAAATGAGAACGTGTTCTCAGTCAACTTACCTGGTAAAATAACGGTAAAATTAAAAAATAAAATTATAAAAAGAGGCAGCTGCCTTATGTACATAATCATGGAACACTGGTCACTTTAATAATGTTTACATATTGTTTAACCCACTTCATACAGGGGTTCATCCTTTAAAAGTTGCAGCGCACCTTGCATACACTATATTCCAGTCAAGGCCTATCCTATTTAACTATTGCTGTACATATACTATTCTTCAGATATACTACATATTTGATCCATATACTGTCCATATTGTCTATACATCTCATCGCACATCTTTATACTCTGGACTCTGACATTGCTCGTCCTAATATTTATATATTTCTTAATTCCATTATTTTACTTTTTAGATTAGTGTGCATTGTTGTTTATTGTTAAATATGAATGCACTGTTGGAGCTAGGAACACAAGCATTTCGCTACACCAGCAAAAACATCTGCAAAAATATGTGAAATACATTTGATTTGAAATGTTATTTGATTTGATTTCATGGAGCTACAATATGCCTATGTTACAATTAAAATACATGTAGTTCCCCTTTAGAGATGTCCACTTGTCCAAATGCACTTATAATGAAACTTGTGCACTCAGCTCACAGATTTGGACAGGAACAATTTAGATATTCCAATATTCAAGCATCCATATGCATGAAGCCAGGCTGCCGCGGCCCCACCAATGGCCGTCCTGTGAAGGGGTATCGGCTGCACTAACAGATGGCATGGTGGGGTTTGAAAAGCGATCGCCCTGAACGAGCCCCAGGCAGCCCTAGAGGCCAGCACTGAGCCTTCTCTCCACATGTGGCCAGTCAGGAATGATATTATGTGGTAATAGTAGTTAATAGTGAACCAGGTCATTAGTATCACGTGTAACTTTATGGACCACATCCACCAGCCTGCCTGTGTACACAATGGGCTGTGGCCGGTATCCGCAGGTTTAACTTTTACATTGCACATGATCACTGCCAATAATATATTACTACAGACTATAACTTATTACAGACTCTAAAAGACTTGGATAAACATTGTGCAATGCAGTAGGTGCTTAATGGCTGTGGCTATGATTGATGAAATTCTCAGTAGAAAACTATTTTAGCATAATATTAGCATAATATTATTCTGTTGGTCATTTGATTAAGAGAATGATTATTAAGAAAGCTAAATCTAGCTACTTTATAACCTCTATCTCTGACTCTGCTGGTGATTCTTCTAAATTCTGTAAAACTGTTAATTACTTCTGTCAGACAGGCATCACTACTGAAAGAAAATTAGATAAGTGATGAATTGAATCAACATTTTATCTTAACAGGCGTTCTGTTTGAGAGGACTGATGGTTTAAATAACCCTGATCAGTCAGTTTGCTGCTCCCAGCCTCTCATTGACTTGAAAACTCGCCAACTACTATTGAATCTGTGTTTTCATTTAAACCTGTGATGTGCCAACTGCCTTGCTTAAAAGTCTACTGGGGTCGATGTGCTTCACCTGTTTTTACTGCACCTTTCCGCCCCCTTGATTGCTGAATCATTAACACATATTCTGTATCTGATGATCATATCTGACCCCCACACATGAGCCTGCTCAACCTGAGAATGCCCAGCTCTTACATTCTCCAACTCAATGGAGTTCAGTACAGAAGCAACTACTACACCTGCTGCATGGAGTGGTTATACTGAGTGGCTTCAGTATATGCTGTCTTGTGATATGCTAAGACATATTGTCTAAGTATTTGTATTTCTTTTTGTATTGATACTGTTCTTCTTGATACAGCATTTTGTGTCAAACTGAGGCAATATGATTCTTATTCAGACAGGCTATGGCTGTGGGTGGACACCATCCACAACCGTTTGTTTGTTTGACAAATGCAGCCAATTCCATATCCATTCCATTTAGGATTTCACAGTCACAGACACAGGGACGGGCTGTGAGGGTCATTGTCAGATGCTAAGGAGGAATATCTAGACAGACATTATAGGATAGACAATTGCTACATTGTATTTTCATTTGATATGATTCAAAAGAGAATTAGAATATCTCTGTCTCCCACAAAGTGAAATAATGTATCTAAGGGACGCATTGAAAACCATTTAACCACTTTGAGCTGTATTCATAATTGGATTTTAACTGCAGATCCAATCGTACATCTAGCAGTCACCAATCTCCAATATTGGATTTTTCAAATACTTTTATTCGCTGAGTCCTCTCTGTATTCCCATCCTGTTTAAATGTCATGCTTTTTAATCAGCCAATGTGCAAAATGTCTTACTGAATTGTACACACACACACACACACACACACACACACACACACACACACACACACACACACACACACACACACACACACACACACACACACACACACACACACACACACACACACACACACACACACACACACACAGACACACACACTATCCTACACTGTCTGTCCAGCCTATTAGAGAGATGTAAGATTATGTTCTAAATTAATTAATTAGTTATGCAAACCTAATGATCATCCTATTTGTGTATATAAATATGATCCATTTCCCCTGCTTTAGGCAAATATTTATTTCCTCAAATGAATTTGGACGCATTGAATAAAAACAACAACAACAACCAAAACAACATCAGGGCCCATAATGAAATGGAGCAGAGGCAGAGGCACTCAGGCGATTGCATTCATTACCCGTCTCCACTATACAGACCCCTTCACAGGGATTACCCCTGGTTCGGGAGAGGTTGATTATTAGACACTCGCAAAGGTTTCGTTCGAATCGCCCCAGTTAAACGAGAAATTACAGGCTGAGGAGAGAGGCTAATAACAGTTGTTAACCCCGCGCGGGCAGCTGCGTAAAAGAGCGCCACAATAACGAGGTGCACCACCAAGGTTTGAGGAGCGACGCAGCTAGCGCACCCCCGAGGAGAAGCTAACTTATTAAAATAATGAATTAGCCAACCAGATTACTGCAGCCTGCGGCAAAGGCAATTATCCCTCTCCAAATCCCTGGACAGGGCTCCCCTGCGCCACGATAAAACAAGTGCTCAGAAAGCAGGAGCCCTCCGCTCCACGTAAATGAATAGGCTGTTAATTAGGATCTCTCCCGCTGCGGGTAGCTTTCCCACAGCCACAACACTACTTCTGCTACTAGTACAGAAGAGAGAGAAGAGGAGAGAGAGAGAGAGATAGAGAAGGAGAAAGAGGAAGGAGGAGAGCAGGGGAGGAAATGAGCTAAGAAAGACAGTGGGAAGAAAAGAAAGAGGGAAGGGTTTAGGAGAGAGCAAAGAGAAAGACAGCAGACTAGAAAATAGCAGAGAGAGAGAGAGAGAGAGAGAGAGAGAGAGAGAGAGAGAGAGAGAGAGAGAGAGAGAGAGAGAGAGAGAGAGAGCAGACAGCCATGGTGGCCCTGATTGTAAGCTTTGTGTGAGAGGCCCCTGTGGAAACAAACAGAGACAAGCCAATCCCAGCCAGAGCCCAGGGCTGTACTCTCTGCACGGCAGAGCTGTGGGGGAGCGTGTGTGTTTGTGTGGCCTGCCTGGTCTACATAGCCATCCTCTAACAGCTCAACCCTGCTTTCCACTGTGTGTTTGACATGCTTTATACTGTCAAATCAAATCAAATCAAAGTGTATTTGTCACACGCGCTGAATACAACAGGTGTAGACCTTACAGTGAAATGCTTACTTACAGGCTCTAACCAACAGTGAAAAAAGGGTAGGTAAGTAAGGTAAGTAAGTAAAGAAATAAAAACAACAGTAAAAAGACAGTGAAAAATAACAGTAGCGAGGCTATATAAAGTAGCGAGGCTACATACAGGCAACGGTTAGTCGGGCTGATTGAGGTAGTATGTACATGTAGATATGGTTAAAGTGACTATGCATGGATGATAAATTGAGAGTAGCAGTAGAGTAAAGGAGGGGTTGGTGGGTGGTGGGTGGCGGGACACAATGCAGATAGCCCGGTTAGCCAATGTGCGAGGGCACTGGTTGATCGGGCCAATTGAGGTAGTATGTACATGAATGTATAGTTAAAGTGACTATGCATATATGATAAACAGAGTAGCAGCAGCGTAAAAGAGGGGATGGGGGGGGGCACACAATGCAAATAGTCCGGGTAGCCATTTGAATACCTGTTCAGGAATCTTATGGCTTGGGGGTAAAAAATGTTGAGAAGCCTTTTTGTACTAGACTTGTCACTCCGGTATGGGGTATGGGGTAGTAGATAGAACAGTCTATGACTGGGGTGGCTGGGGTCTTTGACAATTTTTAGGGCCTTCCTCTGACACCGCCTGGTGTAGAGGTCCTGGATGGCAGGAAGCTTGGCCCCGGTGATGTACTGGGCCGTACGCACTACCCTCTGTAGTGCCTTGCGGTTGGAGGCCGAGCAATTGCCCTACTAGGCAGTGATGCAACCAGTCAGGATGCAACACTGGCACTGTGAAGGATGAGTCTGAGTCTGACAATAACACTGACACTGGGACTGAGATGTTTAAGGATACCACTAAGGCCTTTCCTACTCCCTTACATTTTGGTGTTACGAGGGAGATTACTTTTATTCCAGGCCATACACTCAGTTATTAACAATTGTCTGGCTATATGGTGCAAATACGCTCATAGTGTAGATTGGGGACAGACCCTCTCCGTTCTCTCGGTTAAATCTATCTTCTCTCCTGAAGGTGAGTGGGCCATCAGTTCTGGCTTATAAAGAGAGAAAGTCGGGCAAGGATGGGTGACAAGTGAAGTAGGGCAATGGAAACACTGAAAAAGAGTCCTGCTGTACTTTATGACATACAGTATACACACATCTTAATGGTTATAAATACTAAAGTATCACATGCTTGACACCATGAACCAAATCTGGCCACCTTCTGCTTTCACCTCCCAACTACACATCAGTAGGAATCAGAAAGTTTTGAAGAGTGGACTCACCTTGTCCTGTATAGCTATACTTACACAGTACAGCAATATTTTGTCAAACCTGGAAACTATGCCAAAATAGATGGCTAACAAAGCTACAACTGCACCACATTTAGATTTTGTATGAACTCCAATAAGGAAGCAATAGTTATCTCTTAAATTACTGACATTTGAGCGACTGGTCTACTGTAGGTAGGCAGATAACTCTGCTGGTCTACTGTAGCTGTACAGATAACTCTGCTGGTCTACTGTAGCTGTACAGATAACTCTGCTGGTCTACTGTAGCTGTGCAGATGACTCTGCTGGTCCACTGTAGCTGTACAGATAACTCTGCTGGTCTACTGTAGCTGTGCAGATGACTCTGCTGGTCCACTGTAGCTGTACAGATAACTCTGCTGGTCTACTGTAGCTGTGCAGATAACTCTGCTGGTCTACTGTAGCTGTACAGATAACTCTGCTGGTCTACTGTAGCTGTGCAGATGACTCTGCTGGTCTACTGTAGCTGTACAGATAACTCTGCTGGTCTACTGTAGCTGTGCAGATAACTCTGCTGGTCTACTGTAGCTGTGCAGATAACTCTGCTGGTCTACTGTAGCTGTGCAGATAACTCTGCTGGTCTACTGTAGCTGTACAGATAACTCTGCTGGTCTACTGTAGCTGTGCAGATGACTCTGCTGGTCTACTGTAGCTGTACAGATAACTCTGCTGGTCTACTGTAGCTGTGCAGATAACTCTGCTGGTCTACTGTAGCTGTACAGATAACTCTGCTGGTCTACTGTAGCTGTGCAGATAACTCTGCTGGTCTACTGTAGCTGTGCAGATAACTCTGCTGGTCTACTGTAGCTGTGCAGATGACTCTGCTGGTCTACTGTAGCTGTGCAGATAACTCTGCTGGTCTACTGTAGCTGTGCAGATAACTCTGCTGGTCTACTGTAGCTGTGCAGATAACTCTGCTGGTCTACTGTAGCTGTGCAGATAACTCTGCTGGTCTACTGTAGCTGTACAGATAACTCTGCTGGTCTACTGTAGCTGTGCAGATAACTCTGCTGGTCTACTGTAGCTGTACAGATAACTCTGCTGGTCTACTGTAGCTGTGCAGATAACTCTGCTGGTCTACTGTAGCTGTACAGATAACTCTGCTGGTCTACTGTAGCTGTGCAGATAACTCTGCTGGTCTACTGTAGCTGTGCAGATAACTCTGCTGGTCTACTGTAGCTGTACAGATAACTCTGCTGGTCTACTGTAGCTGTGCAGATAACTCTGCTGGTCTACTGTAGCTGTACAGATAACTCTGCTGGTCTACTGTAGCTGTGCAGATAACTCTGCTGGTCTACTGTAGCTGTACAGATAACTCTGCTGGTCTACTGTAGCTGTGCAGATGACTCTGCTGGTCTACTGTAGCTGTACAGATAACTCTGCTGGTCTACTGTAGCTGTGCAGATAACTCTGCTGGTCTACTGTAGCTGTACAGATAACTCTGCTGGTCTACTGTAGCTGTACAGATAACTCTGCTGGTCTACTGTAGCTGTACAGATAACTCTGCTGGTCTACTGTAGCTGTGCAGATAACTCTGCTGGTCTACTGTAGCTGTACAGATAACTCTGCTGGTCTACTGTAGCTGTACAGATAACTCTGCTGGTCTACTGTAGCTGTACAGATAACTCTGCTGGTCTACTGTAGCTGTACAGATAACTCTGCTGGTCTACTGTAGCTGTGCAGATAACTCTGCTGGTCTACTGTAGCTGTACAGATAACTCTGCTGGTCTACTGTAGCTGTGCAGATAACTCTGCTGGTCTACTGTAGCTGTACAGATAACTCTGCTGGTCTACTGTAGCTGTACAGATAACTCTGCTGGTCTACTGTAGCTGTACAGATAACTCTGCTGGTCTACTGTAGCTGTACAGATAACTCTGCTGGTCTACTGTAGCTGTACAGATAACTCTGCTGGTCTACTGTAGCTGTACAGATAACTCTGCTGGTCTACTGTAGCTGTACAGATGACTCTGCTGGTCTACTGTAGCTGTGCAGATAACTCTGCTGGTCTACTGTAGCTGTACAGATGACTCTGCTGGTCTACTGTAGCTGTACAGATAACTCTGCTGGTCTACTGTAGCTGTACAGATAACTCTGCTGGTCTACTGTAGCTGTGCAGATAACTCTGCTGGTCTACTGTAGCTGTACAGATAACTCTGCTGGTCTACTGTAGCTGTACAGATAACTCTGCTGGTCTACTGTAGACATGCAGATAACTCCACTGGTTGTTAATACACTGAGCGTACAAAACATTATGAACAACTGCTCTTCCCATGACATACAGTATTCCCACTGTTATGTCTACTCCCGCTCTCCCACTCTGGCACTCGACGTCACCGGTCTACTAACCATCACTCCTGGCAACCCATCTGTACGACCTACTTTTAGTCACACCTGGACTTCATTACTACCTTAATTAATTACAGTTTATTAAGCACTATGTTTTGTCCGTCATCTGGTAGTATTGTTTGTGTTTCCATGTCAGACGCTTTGCAACGATCGTCTTCGGGTGAAAGAGAGGAGGACCAAAATGCAGCGTGATGATAATCCATATTTTAATAGGCTACTTAAACAACGAACAAAAACAACAAACTGACAGAAAGAACCGAAGACGCTACAGTCCCGAACTAGTGAACACAGAACATATGAACACACGAACAGGAACAATCACCCACAAAACACACTACAAAACAGGCTACCTAAATATGGTTCCCAATCAGAGACAATGACTAATACCTGCCTCTGATTGAGAACCATATCAGACCAAACAAGAAACCCCACATAGAAACAGACAACATAGACTATACCCACCCAACTCACGTCCTGACCAACTAAATAAAGACTAAACAAAGGAAAATAAGGTCAGAAACGTGACACGCGACTCTTGTTTTGTATCGTTCCATGTTGTTATCATTAAACTCACTAACGGCACCTGCTTCCTGACTCCCTGCTTCTACTTTACAGAATACTACCTCCACAAATGGAAGCAGCAGTTAATCAAGACATCTCCCAGATGGTTGGCGAACACCACGACCAGCTGGCTCATTTGGGAACAGCTATGGATGAGGTCCTCCACGTTCTTCAACAAGTCGAAATTACTTAAGGGGCGGCTTCTCCAAACAGCAGAGGATTCTCTACCACAAGTCGACTCAGCGAGCCAGTACCCCAGCCCATCCAGCAGTCCGTCCTGGTCAACGATGCCCGTTTGTCCCTCCCGGATAAATATGACAGGACTCCATCAAAATGCTGTGGCTTCCTTCTCCAGTGCTCCCTCTATTTCGTTCATCAGATGGGAGCCCCCAAGGTTGCCATGGTTATTTCTCTGCTGACCGGAAGGGCATTGGAGTGGGCCACAGCCGTCTGGGAGGGAGGAGAGGAGGAGCTGGGTTCCTATAAGGGGTTCATGGCTCTGTTCAGGGGGTCTTTGACCGTCCACCGGAAGACAGAGAGGGGGGTGAGAGCTTACTTCAACTACGCCAGTATGGCCAGACCGTGGTGCAGGACGCGCTCACCTTTCGAACAGTGGCAGCATCCAGCGGATAGAATGATCCAGCGCTCCGCACCCTATTCAGAAGAGAAATGCGCAAAGTGGTCCAGACGGAGTTGGAGTGGTGAGACGATGAACTATCCTTGGATGCCCTCATCGTGATGGCCAGCCGTCTGGATAACCGGCTTCGGGAGCTTCGGTACCCACATCATCTTTCTTCCTCCTCTGTTGATCGTTCTGAGTCAAATCCCGAACCCATGGAGGTGGGGGCCACATGCTTCTACGTAGATGAGCAACGTCGTCGTAGACAGCTGGGGCTCTGTCCTTATTGCGGACAGGGGGCACCAGCTTCAACGGTGTCCAGTACCTTCTAACCGGGGTTACACGAGAGCAGAAGGACAGCCACGTGATCATCCGTCTCCTGGGTTAGACGTGAATATTCCATTATCACTTTCAGCCAAACCGTTCCTAGTTTCAATTTCACTGGCTGGCTGTCTTTCATGGTTTGTTTCTACAGCTCTAGTGGACTCTGGTACCACGGGGAATTTTATTGACTTGGCCCTCTCCTCTCCTTGTCCGGTTCAAGCTCTGGATAGTCAACCACTAGGATCCGGGACAATCACACACATCACATCACCACTCACCCTCACCGTGGAATCCATACATCAAGAAAGCCTTCCCTTCCTCATCATCAGTGCACCCGTACACAAGATCATCCTCCCATGGTTTCAACATCATAACACCACCATCTCATGGCTGAGGATGAAAATCACAGACTGGGCATCCGAATACCGGAAACCCGAATACCGGCTTTTCCTTTCCCTGTGGTTCCACGTCGGTTGAGAGTCCTGTGGTTGCCCTTCAGCCCAACATCTCGGAGGTATACCAGGACTTTCGGGAGTTTTTTCCAAGATCCGAGCCACCTGCCTCCTTCCTCATTGCCCCTGGGACTGTGTCATCGACCTGCTTGCAGGCTCTGCGCCTCCGCGCGGCCGCATCTAAACTCTGTCTGTGGCTGAAACCAAGGTTATGGAGGAGTACATCCAGGACGCTCTCCAGTAGGGTTTAAATTTGCACTTCCACCTCCCCTACGTCGGCAGGCTTCTTCTTCGTGGCCAAGAAGGATGGAGGGTTGCGCCCATGCATCGATTACAGAAATCTGAATTCTATCACCACGAAGTACCACTACTCTCTCCCGTTGGTGCCAGCCACGATCGAAGAACTATGTGGGGCCAGTTTTTTTTAACCAAATTGGACCTGCAGTGCCGTACCAGGCAGTGATGCAACCGGTCAGGATGCTCTCGATGTTGTAGCTGTAGAACCTTTTGAGGATCTCAGGACCCATGCCAAATCTTTTTAGTTTCCTGAGGGGGATTAGGCTTTGTCGTGCCCTCTTCACGACTGTCTTGGTGTGTTTGGACCGTTATAGTTTGTTGTTGATGTGGACACCAAGGAATTTGAAGCTCTCAACCTGCTCCACTACAGCCCCGTCAATGAGAATGGGGGCGTGCTCGGTGCTCCTTTTCCTGTAGTCCACAATCATCTCCTTAGTCTTGGTTACGTTGAGGGATAGGTTGTTATTCTGGCACCACCCGGCCAGGTCTCTGACCTCCTCCCTGTAGGCTGTCTAGTCGTTGTGTCATCTGCAAACTTAATGATGGTGTTGGAGTCGTGCCTGGCCATGCAGTCGTGGGTGAACAGGGAGTACAGGAGGGGACTGAGCACGCCTCCCTGGGGAGCTCCAGTGTTGAGGATCAGTGTGGCGGATGTGTTGCTACCTACCCTCACCACCTGGGGGTGACCCGTCAGGAAGTCCAGGATCCAGTTGCAGAGGGAGGTGTTTAGTCCCAGGTTCCTTAGCTTAGTGGTGAGCTTTGAGGGTACTGTGGTGTTGAACGCTGAGCTGTAGTCAATGAATAGCATTCTCACATAGGTGTTCCTTTTGTCCAGGTGGGAAAGGGAAGTGTGGAGTGCAATAGAGATTGCATCATCAGTGGATCTGTTTGGGCGGTATGCAAATTAGAGTGGGTCTAGGGTTTCTGGGATAATGTGTTGATGTGAGCCATTACCAGCCTTTCAAAGCAATTCATGGCTATAGACGTGAGTGCTACGGGTCTGTAGTCATTTAGGCAGGTTGCCATTGTGTTCTTGGGCACAGGGACTATGGTGGTCTGCTTGAAGCATGTTGGTATTACAGACTCAATCAGGGACATGTTGAAAATATCAGTGAAGACACCTGCCAGTTGGTCAGCACATGCCCGGAGCACACGTCCTGGTAATCCGTCTGGCCCCGCAGCCTTGTAAATGTTGACCTGTTTAAACGTCTTACTCACGTCAGCTACGGAGAGCATGATCACACAGTCGTCTGGAACAGCTGATGCTCTCATGCATGCCTCAGTGTTGCTTGCCTCGAAGCGAGCATAGAAGTGATTTAGCTCGTCTGGTAGGCTTGTGTCACTGGGCAGCTCGCGGCTCTGCTTCCCTTTGTAGTCTGTAATAGTTTGCAAGCCCTGCCACATCCGACGAGCGTCGGAGCCGGTGTAGTATGATTCAATCTTAGTCAATCACAGTCACAGAGCTCCTGACTGTGAAGTTGGCATTAGAGGAGTGGAGACACTGGCTGGAGGGCGCCCAGGACCCATTTCTCATCCTTACCGACCATCGAAACCTGGAGTACATACAAACAGCGAGGCGACTGAACCCGCGACATGCCAGGTGGGCCCTTCACCAGATTCTATATCACGCTGACATATCACGCAGGTTAAAAAAACATCAAAGCCGATACCCTGACCCGTCTCTACAATTCGGGAGAGGTTCCTGTCTTGAGTGCACCCATAATTCCGCCCTCTCGAGTCGTAGCCCCCGTGCTCTGGGACGTAGATGTGGATATTTGCCAGGCCCTGGAGAAGGAACCCGCACCTGCTACTTGTCCTCCTGAGCGCACCTACATTCCCACGGGAATAAGGGATCGGATGTTGATTATTGCACACACAGCTGTCGTTGCTGGGTATCCAGGTATCACCCGCAACATTCAGTTCATCTCTGGAGAGTTCTGGTGGTCCACCTTGGGACAGGACATCACTCCTTATGTCAACTCCTGTTTCGTGTGTGCCCAATCCAAATTCCCCTGGAACGTTCCAGCAGGGAAACTCCTTCCCTTTTCAGTACCTCAGCATCCTTTGTCTCATCTTTCCATTGATTTTGTCACTGATCTCCACTCTTCTGATGTTTTTCCCACTATTTTTGTGATAGTGGACAGAATCTCTAAATAATGCTTTTTAATCCCTCTCTCTGGTCTCCATACAGCTATACAGGTCACTAAGGCACTGTTCCAGCTGGCCTTCCGGAGGATATCATCTCTGATTGTGGCCCCCAATTCACATCATGTGTATGGAAGGCCCTCATGGAGAAGCTGGGGGTCACGTTAAGTGTCACCTCTGGGTACCGGCCTCAGTTTAACGGGCAGGAGGAGAGCATGAACCAGGAGAGCATGAACCAGGGGAAGTTCCTGAGGTACCACTGCCATGACCGGCAGGGGGAGTGGCACGATGCCCACGTGAGACTCCGGCGCGCCGTCCCACTTCCATCCTCCTGATTCCTGCTTACAAGCAAAAATTAAAGCAGGAAGCACCAGTGACTAGATCAAAAAGTGGTTAGATTAAGAAAATGCTAAGCTACAGGACTGTTTTTCTTGCACAGACGGGAATATGTTCCGGGATTCCTCCAATGGCATTGAGTAGTACACCACATCTAACATTGGCTTCATCAATAAATGCATCGATGATGTCGTCCCCACAGTGACCGTACGTACATACCCCAACAAGAAGCCATGGATTACAGGGAGCATCAGCACTGAGCTAAAGGCTAGAGCTGCCGCTTTCAAGGAGCGGGACTCTAACCCGGAGTTTATAAGAAATCCCGCTATGCCCTCCGACCAACCATCAAACAGGCAAATCTTCAATACAGGACTAAGATCGAGTCGTACTACACCGGTTCTGACGCTCGTCGGATGTGGCAGGGCCTGAGCTAAACTACTTCTATGCTCGCTTCGAGGCAAATAACACTGAAACATGCATGAGAGCACCAGCTGTACCGGGAGACTGTGTGATCATGCTCTCCGCAGCCAATGTGAGTAAGACCTTTAGACAGGTCAACATTCACAAGGCCGCAGGGCCAGACGGATTACCAGGACGTGTACTGCGAGCATGCGCTGACCAACTAGCAAGTGTCTTCACTGACATTTTCAACCTCTCCCTGTCCGGGTCTGTAATACCAACATATTTATAGCAGACCACCATGTGCCCATGAACACTAAGGTAACCTGCCTAAACGACTACCGACCCGTAGCACTCACATCTATAGCCATGAAGTGCTTTGAAAGGCTGGTCATGGCTTACATAAACACCATCATCCCAGAAACCCTAGACCCACTTCAATTTGCATACCGCCCCAACAGATCCACAGATGATGCAGTCTCTGTTGCACTCCACACTGCCCTTTCACACCTGGACAAAAGGAACACCTATGTGAGAATGCTATTCATTGACTACAGCTCAGCGTTCAACACCATAGTGCATTCAAAGCTCATCAATAAGCTAAGGACCCTCGGACCAAACACCTCCCTCTGCAACTGGATCCTGGACTTCCTGACGGGCCGCCCCCAGGTGGTGAGGGTAGGTAACAACACATCCGCCACACTGATCCTCAACACTGGGGCCCCTCAGTTGTGAGTGCTCAGCCCCCTCCAGTACTCCCTGTTCACTCATGACTGCATGGCCAGGCACGATTCCAACACCATCATTAAATTTACAGATGACACAACAGTGGTAGGCCTGATCACCGACAACAACGAGACAGCCTATAGGGAGGAGGTCAGAGACCTGGCCATGTGGTGCCAGGACAACAACCTCTCCCTCAACGTGATCAAGACAAAGGAGATGATTGTGGACTACAGGAAAAGGAGGACGGAGCATACTCCCATTCTCATCGACGGGTCTGCAGTGGAGCAGGTTGAGAGCTTCAAGTTCCTTAGTCTCCACATCATCAACAAACTAACATGGTCCAAGCACACCATGACAGTTGTGAAGCGGGCACGACAAAACCTATTCCCCCTCAGGAGACTGAAAAGATTTGGCATGGGTCCTCAGATTCCCTAAAGGTTCTACAGCTGCACCATCAAGAGCATTCTGACTGGTTGCATCGTTGCCTGGTATGGCAACTGCTCAGCCTCCAACCGCAAGGCACTACAGAGGCTAGTGCGAGCGACCCAGTACATCACTGGGGCCAAGCTTCCTGCCATCCAGGACCTCTACACCAGGCGGTGTCAGGCGAAGGCCCTAAAAATTGTCAAAGACTCCAGCCACCCTAGTCATAGCCTGTTCTCTCTGCTACCACACGGCAAGCGGTACCAGAGCGCCAAGTCTAGATCCAAGAGGCTTCTAAACAGCTTCTACCCCTAAGCCATAAGACTCCTGAACATCTAGCCAAATGGCTACCCAGACTATTCGCATTGCCCTCCCCCCTCCCCTCTCCACACCACCACCACTCTCTATTGTCATCTAGGCATAGTCACTTTAATTAACTCTACCTACATGTACATACTACCTCAACTAACCGGTGCCCCCGAACATTGACTCTATACCAGCACCCCCCCGTATATATCGTTATATTTTACTAATGCTCTTTAATTAGTAGTTGCTTTATCTCATGTTCTTATCCGTATTTTCTGAAACTGCACTGTCGGTTAGGGGCTTGTAAGTAAGCAGTTCACTGTAATGTCTACACCTGTTGTATTCGGCGCATGTGACTAATACAATTTTATTTTATTTCATTTTGAAAGAGCAGGCGGATCGCCACCGCAGTGAGGCCCCAGTGTTCCATCCTGGTGATCGCGTCTGGCTCTCCACCAGGAACCTTCCGCTCTGCCTGCCCTGTAAGAAGCTGAGTCCCCGGTTTGTGGGGCCATTCAAGGTCCTCCGGAGGGTCAACGAGGTAACTTACAGATTACAACTCCCCACTAACTACCGGATCTCACCATCTTTTCATGTTTCCCTCCTCAGGCCAGTGGTTCCTGGTTCCCTGGCTGATGCCGTCCCCCACGACACCCCTTTGTTATGGCAAGCCTAAAACATGCATCCTGTTTGCAACAAGGCACTAAAGTAATGCTGCAAAAATTGTGGAAGAGCAATTCCCTTTTTGTCCTAAATAAAAAATGTTTTGTTTGGGACAAATCCAATAAAACACATTACTGAGTATCACTATCCATATTTTCAAGCGTAGTGGTGGCTGCATCATGTCATGGGTATGCTTGTAATCGTTAAGGACTGGGGAGTTTTTCAGGATAAAAAATAAACGGAATGGAGGTAAGCACAGGCAATATCCTGGAGGAAAACCTGGTTCAGTCTGCTTTCCACCAGATACTGGGAGATGAATTCACCTTTCAGCAGGACAATAACCTAAAACACAAGGCCAAATCAACACTGGAGTTGCTTCCCAAGAAGACAGTGAATGTTCCTGAGTGGCCGAGTTACAGTTTTGACTTAATACAACAATCTATGGCAAGACCTGAAAATGGTTGTCTAACAATGATCAACAACCAATTTGACATAGATTGAAAAAAAATAAAAGAATAATGGGCAAATGTTGCACAATCCAGGTGTGGAAAGCTCTTAGAGACTTACCCTGAGAGACTCACAGCTGTATTCACTGCCAAAGGTGCTTCTACAAAGTATTGACTCAGGGGTATTTCTTTATTTCATTTACAATACATTTGCAAACCTTTCTAAAAAACATGTGTTCACTTTGTCATTATGGGGTATTGTGTGTAGATGGGTGAGATTTTTCTTTATGTTATCCATTTTGAATTCAGGCTGCAAAACAACAAATGTGGAATAATCAAGGGTTGTGAATACTTTCTGAAGGCGCTGTAGACTGACCAGGTGAATCCAGGTGAAAGCTATGATCTCTATTTAAGTTCAACTCTATATTAGGAAGGTGTTCTTAATGTTTTAAACACTCAGTGTATTTTATGTACTATATGGTGTTAACTCATGCAGCCCCTTGGTTTATTCACTCTTTATTTGCTGTAATAATACTGACATTCCTAAATGTTTCTAAGGGTTATTACATCCTCTGCTACATGTAGCAAAATATGAATCCCTTGGAAATATTAATTATCCACTATAATCGTCAAAGTTACTCCTGGGTGTATTACACCACTGAATTATATTAGGAGAGAATACTGTCTCTTCAAAACAATGAAGTCAATCATTTATTTCCACAACATATATTTTGTCACTTGCTTTTGTTCAATCCATGTTTTCTCCAAACAAACATTCTTACGCGTTGAACAGTGTAAATCATACATTTTTTCTAAAGAGGAGGTTTATACAGCAATGTAGATAGGCTGTGCATGAATCAAGACGTTCTTCTGCGGTGTATATGTGCCTCCCAGGCTTGACATGAATGTCATTTCATGTCACTTGAATGGCTTTTATGGGACAAGGGCTCTTTGAAATATCTAAGAGTCCACATTCAGTGCTGTAGCTGGCTACCACTGGCCCTCAGAACACTGAAGTCATGTAGACAGGGCCAATTAATGGCCCAGAGTTTTCTGAGAGAATGAATGAGGAGCTTTAAGAGGATTCCTCCACCTTAAATCCCCACGCGCTGCGCAGCCAGCTCCCTGACTGCCTGTGAAGAACAATCAAACAGCAGCTTCCCCTCCTATCCATCACTTTAAGACATTAGCCAGACATGGTCTGGAATATTAACGAGCTCCTTTGCCAGGGAGTTCCACACCAGAGCCTGCGTGTGGCAACATACATTTTTAATCACAGGGGGGAAATGAGGGCTTCTCTTCACACTCATCTATTACTGTGTGTTTACCACTCCGTGAATACTCCAGGACTCTCATAACAGTTAACATCAATGAACTTATACAGCACTTTCTGTGCACATTTTTAGAAAGATATCAATAAAGGCATCAATTTGATAAGGACAAAAGCAAGAGTGAAATTTTTGTGTTTTTTTACTGATCTTACAATATCACATGCTTTTATGCTATCGTTGTCCCCATATCCACACTATTCAAATATACATTTCTGCAGGCATAGCCAACCTTGGTTACCAATTTATCATAAATTGACATTCCATTTGGGTTCTTTACCTCCATGAGGAAAATCTGTTCCTGAGCCATGATTTGCCTCCCTCACTCTATGGCTCTCTATCTCCTGTCTCCTAGCTCCATCAGCTCCTAAGGCACAGTCTACTCTATACGTACAGTAAGACTGCTGGGCCTCTCCCTGGCCTGCCCCTCTTCCTGGAGCTGCCCGTCTCCCTGGTTTCCCCCTCTCCCTGGAGCTTCCCCTCTCCCTGGTGCTGCAGGCGTTCTTAATGTTGCGATGGGGCAGAGCGGGCAGCATGTGGGCAGGGAGATACCCTGATCACCCCTCCCTGGGTCTACCACTGTGCCTCCCAAAACGCCAGTGTGATACCACTGATCAGCCGCTGGCAGTTTTCAAATTGCCGGTTGTTTGTTTGGGAAGATGTATAAAGTGGTCTGTGCATTTGAACAACAGGATAAATGCAACTATTTCACTTTTGCATGTAAAAACAGAATCTCCTGCTGCCCATGTTTCCACAAATGATCTGACTGGGGATAGTTAGCTAGTATAATGTCACAAGTATGATGAGCTTGCCAGCAACTTTAGTTAGACTTGATTGGTATACGAGCTAGCTAGCATCTAACGTCTGGAGAAACAAAAAACAGTGGTGCGAATTGGTGACAGAGCCATATTTTTTGTCAAACCAGATCTGTGAGAAGGTTTTAGCTAGAGCATCCCTCTATCCTTCGACTGTTGATGGGTGTGGATGTCCGGTTCAGGTCCCAGGCTTCCACTGTCATGATTATTTACTCACATGTTCATTGCAATTTAGAGCCATCTGTTCAGTACCTGATAGAGCAGACCCAGAAGGCGTGGGCATTCATTTCAATGCCCTAGGACTGTCCATTGAATTTGTGCTGTGAAAATCATGTGATGAAATCTTGCAATCTCATTGCTGCAGTCCCCCCCAATAGCAAGTATTGTAAAAGCTTGCAAGCGCTGGGCGGCAGGCCGAACATCCTGAGCTGCTAATGGCAGAGCAGTAGGTAAATAAACAGCTTGTTTTGAACAATATACTGTATATTTGAATCAGTAAAAGGTACACATATTAACCACACTTATATGTACATTTTAAACATAGTCCTTGAATTCTATAATATATATTTTGTTGTAAAAAAATACATATACATTTTTTATTTTTTATTTGTATTTGTTTCAAGTGGGGCACCACTCCTAACGCCCTAATGGACGCTCCGCCACAGCCACTGGTGGAGATGGGGAGAGGAAAAATTCTCAACCAGAACGTAAGAGAGAATCACTGCTTTGTTGGAAACAAGTCGAAGTCTAAACAGTAATTGGAATGGAACTAAATTCAAACACATTTCTACAAAGTAATAAAGTCATGATACAACATTTGATGTTTTGTAAGATAAGTGTTTTGTTTATGGTCAATGAGCAAAATATTTTTTAGAGTGAGATTTATTACACAGTCTATGTTTAATTTGTTTAGATGATCACATATAAATCACATTGTTTAGTGTGGAAATTACGTTGCTCAACTAAATGAGGTAGAGCACGCATGGGCTGCTTCTGCCAGCATTTATCAATCTCAATCCCACTCACAGCCTCCCAAATTGAAAACTAAGGAAATTCATTTTGTGCTCAATGGAAGTTTTCCTGTGGAAATTTTGCCTTCCATTAAGAATCAAACTAAGTGCTGGACCACTGCTTTCTGAGAGTCGCTTTTAACTGCTCCCCCCACCACCACCACGATGTGCACAATAGCATGCACACACGCTTTAAATGTTTTATTTATTATGTTCTCGTGGAGGTAGCCCAAAATGGAATGAGGTTGAGTGAGAGGTGGTTTATCACAATGGTGAGTGTGTTTGTGCATTTTTGTGAGTGTGCGCACAATTGTCTCTGTCACGGGGAAGGGGGGGGGGGGGGGGGGGGGGGGGTGCAACTATTATTAATTCCTGTGGGTCAGCCCTTGTAGCATGTGATGGCAGGTGACCAGTGTCACACAGGAAAGGTCACAACCCTGCAGTCTATGCTCCCTAACCATTTACTGATGAGGGAAACCATAGACACAGGTGAGGTCTGTTAGTTTGACTCAATATGCACATTCTGCACATCTCATATCCTCACATGACATACTGAACGTCCAAAGCATGTTGCCAGGTTGGAGGCAAGAGAAGCAACACATGGATGTACAGGTTTCACTATGCTGACTTAGTTCAGCAGTTCCCAAACTTTTTCACTAAGGTCCCCCTTCCCGCATTCGTTATGACAACAAATCCTTGGCCTACAAAATCGAACAAAAAAATAGGCTAGTTGATCTGGACATTTCTGACAAATTATAAATAATCTAGCTCTCTAAGGTATGCAATGACTAACATGACAAGAGGAATTAATGATGCACTACCCAATTTCGAAATTACACCTTGTGCATTCTACTATTACAACTTTCAAAAGTAAGTTTAAAGCTGGACTGAGTTGCTTAAAAAAATCTCTCTATCTATATTATATATTTTTTTTGGGGGGGGGGACAACCCCAGTGCACCCCCTGCCGACCCCTCGCTCCATTCCTGGGGGGCGCACCCCACAGTTTGGGAACCACTGCCTTAGTTGGATCCCTTTCAGCTTGATGTGTTTTCCCTCTTTCTTTTTCTCTCTCTTTCCCCTCTTCTCTCTCTCTCTCCAGAACTTAGTCGGCACAAATCCTTTCTTCTTCACTGGTGTGTCTGCATGAGTCTGATGACGGTGAAGACTGGAGGCTGTGTTTTTGAACCGCCTCTCTGCCAGCTATTCTCTGTAGGATTCCACTGAGTTTAAGGTAACTGTTATTTATCTCATGTGTTATGCACCAGACATTCAGCCTTTGTGAATGTGCGTGTGTAGGTGAGAGTGAATGTGTAGGTGCATAAGTGTATCTATGTGTGTGTGTGTGTGTCCAGACGGTTTTCACAGGTTCACAGGCCTGTCAGTGGACTAGATGAAGGTGTATGGCTCTTGTTTCATCCTCTCCACGGCCTCAGGGGTGTCTTCCGTTGATTGCATTACATTCACAGCAACCTTCCCCTCATTAGTGGCAACCATGTTTTAACTCCTTATTTCACTTGGCTGATCTGAGGCTAGACACCTCTCTGCATGCACGCACACACACACACACACACACACAAGTGGACACACACATGCACACACACACACATGCAGGCAGGCACTCAAACACACACACAATTACAACAAAGGATCTAGTGTTTTTTTGTAGGCTAGTTTTGTAGGCTACACATGTCCATATTTTGTCTTAGATTTAAGTCACAATAGACATGGAAGATAAAGAGGGTTATGATTAGATTTAGCTGACCAAATCAGTAGCTATATTTTTGCCTGTAAGATAAATCTCTTAGTTTAAGATAAACTATGAAGTTCCACGTATGACATGTGCAAATGAAACCTTTGTACTGTCCCCTCTACTGTGAGAAGAGGGCATTGATAGGAAAGTAGATAGGGCTGATCAATAAGAAGTGCCGTTTTTTCCCCAGGCCTTCCTTCATATCTCTCCCCCTGTGTGTGCTGTGGAGGGGTCGGGGGTAGGGTCAGGTAAGTGGTGGCGTGGGCGGGTTTCTGCCCCTTTATCAATCAAGATTTTAATTACACACGTCCAGAGCGACAGCTAGATTAGAAACCAATCGACGCTATCGGCCACAAAATCTAATTACTGTTTATTGACAGATAAGGCCAGGCCCCCTTCACTTCCCCAAATAAGATAAACCTCCCCCACCCCACCCCTAACACAAAGAGGACCTGCTCCAACTGTCCATGAAATACTTTATTATAAGTAATTCTCTACTTAGGAATCAATGTATGCTTACGGAGACTGGTAATCCCCTAAGTATTATATGGTATTCTATGTCAAGTTATCTATGGAGCTGAAGACATTCCATCTCATGTATCCAGAAACAACAGGAATCTGAATTAGGACCAGTAATTTTACACATAATTAGACAACACAGCCAAGACAAACGAGACAGGTCTTTATTTGGGCAACCATTAATCTCTCCTAACATTATGTTCAAGTGTTGCCAGTGTTGGTACATTATTTCAGGTGTCTTCTATAGTTCAGCTGCCAGTTCCACCTTAATATGTGACTGACCGCCTTGATTCGGTCTTATTTGAAATTGTGTTTTTTACATTGCATAAAAGCAGAGACACTGAGCTACAACATGGTGTATGATACACTGCATTTGAGGAACAATGGGAAAGTAATTCTGCTTTGAAAGTTAATAAACTAACTAGTTAGTAACCTCACTTTTGAGAAAATGGCCTTTGAACATTTTGGTAGCTACTGGAGAGCTCTTCTTTGTCTACACCCATTCAGCATCATTCACACTCTCTTAAGCTTTAGCCCCACCCATCTGTTTAAGGGTTGATCCGAGTATTCTGTCCTAACAACAACAGTCAAGCGCCCAAGCTAACTGGCTAACGTTAGCTAGCTACTTCCAGACACAAATGAGAGAACAGCTCACTAACAGAGCTGGTTAGGATGCTTTTATGTTATCCAGAGAGTTGGTGACTGCAACTGGGCTGCTGGCAAAAATATCCGCTTTTTTTTACAACGTTTACTGACAACGGCCATATTCAACGGGTGTTGAGCATTCGTAAATTTGTCAGTTATTCTGCGCTCTAGCACACTCAGACAAGAGTGCTCTGAAATCGGAGTAGTTTTCCAGCTAATTTACCAGCTTCGTCTATCGACAGTTGTCACAGTGACATTCTATTGAAATGGTTACTTGCATAGTGGAGTCTTTTGTTAAGACATGTAGCTAGCTAGCTAAACAATGAACCATAATTGCAACTCATGACGTTACTGCCCTGCATGAATCTGCAGGTAGCTAACCAACCAGGTTCAATGTTAGCTAGCTAACATTAGGCTATAAATAGCAAAGCAAATGGCTCTTAGATACGAATAATAAGATCATACACATAACGTTAGCTTGCGAGCCAGCCAGCTAACGTTAGCTAGCTAGCTAACAGTACACTTTAATTTGAAATGAAAATGATTACTGTCAAAATTAGAAATGTGTAATATCTGAAAATGTAGCTAGCTGGAGTATCTTACCTGTATACATTGTGGATGGATGCCCCTCCCTGTCACAGATGCCATGGTTGCCCTTAGTTTGAAGATGTAATGTGGAGACAGGTGTTTTCTCCATCTCCTTAGCTATCGTACTCTAATTAAACTGATTTCAAAACTTGGTCCTTCAGAAAGCAGAGAGCAACACTTGTGCCCTTGTTCTACGCAAAACATTTTTTTTTAAAGCCACGTTAGATAGGAATTCCTACACATTCTGACCAGCTCAAATATACAGAAGTCTACTACATTATATGGCAGACCAATCCAAACTCATCTCTCAGCATGTCCAGCCCACTCATTATCTCAGCCAATCATGGCTAGCGGTAATGTTGCTGTCTTTTTCTGTGGCTAAACCAACTAGGCTCATAATTTAACAAATGTATTTGTATTTACAGATGGCATACAAGTCTGATTTAAGACACATGAAAGTTCACATTTTCCAAAAGGCATTTCTGCCAAAAAACGTTTACGTTCAAATGGGTCTCCTGTGAAGTAGTGAGCCGCGACATATGCCTAGTTTCCAGAAACGAGTCACATATATGGTATCTTAATATCCAGTGGTGACCCGACCCCTGACCTCTGACCCTGTGGACCATACAGGTAGATCATCAGGTACTGTGACCCCCACTGCTCAGAACGCTGCCCTCCAGAGGACAGTCCACTCATGGAGGTCCATGCTCTGCTGCTCTCTGGAGCCTGTCTGCTCTCCATCATGGAGGTCCATGCTCTGCTACTCTCTGCTAGTCTGGAGCATGTCCGTCAACTCTCCATCAGCTGCTTTACAGCCCCCACCGCACCGCCACAGTGAGCACTTCACTTTTAAAGCCGAGAATCTGCCTCAGGTAAATATGGAGTAAATGATTGGATTATTGTTCTTTCATTTGGCCGTGTAGTAATGGCTGGATTATAAACATTGCAGAGTATAGATTTCCTGTCAGATCCTATGAATCAGACATCCTTATCTCATTTCCAGACTGCCTCTCCACCCAGCACTGCCATCTCCCAGCCAGGGAGTCTGGGGGAGCAGAAAAAACATCCCTGCAGCCACCCAGCTCAACACAGGCACTCCAAAGTCCATTCAAAGATTTCAAAAACCACTTAGGTCTCCTGTCCATATTTGTTAAGCAAGTAAATCTAAGGGATGAGGTGCACTGAATTCATTGAAAGGGGAAGAGAGGGGAGATGTCTTCCAAATGAAATTTAGGGAATGGGGGTTAGAGGCGAGCTGACAGCAGTTGTTGGGAGAGAAGCTGCACTCTGATTTGGTTCGAACCATGGAAAGAAAAATGTTTGTCTTTCTTTGAATTATGCAAATTTTTGGAGAGGGAGTTGAGATTAATGCCTGGTTTGTTTGATCCCGGGACATCACTAATGGTGATTCTGTCTGATGGTTGATGTTTCTTAGCTCCTCTCTCTGCCTGTTTGACATGGGAGTTACTTCACTGGGTTTACAACATCATCATGATTAAGTTAGTAAACAGTGTAGAGCTAAAGGAAAGCAACCATGCACGGAGCTTACCTTATAGTCTCTATCCAGCTCTCTCTTACAGATCTATAGAAATAGGAGAAGAAATACACAATATTAGGTAAATAAGACAATTATAATAGTGGCCTACACTGAAAAGCACGAGTGCACAGTAGTTTAAAAAGAAATCAGTCTATTCATTCATCAAATAAAATCAAATGTTATTTGTCACATGCTTCGTAAACAGCAGGTGTAGACTAACAGTGAAATGCTTACTTACGGGTAATTTCCCAACAATGCAGAGTTAAAGATAACGCAAAAAAAACAACTCATATATAAAACAAATTGTGACACAAGGAATAAATGCACAGCGAATAACGAACAACAAGTACAAATAACATGGCTATACAGGGAGTACCTGTACCAAGTTGATGTGCAGGGGTACAAGGTAATTCAGGTAGCTCTGTATATATAAGTAGGGGTAAAGTGACTAGGCAACAGGATAGATAATAGACAGTAGCAGCAGAGTATGTGGTGTGTGTGTGTGTGTGTGTGTGTGTGTGTGTGTGTGTGTGTGTGTGTGTGTGTGTGTGTGTGTGTGTGTGTGTGTGTGTGTGTGTGTGTGTGTGTGTGTGTGTGTGTGTGTGTGTGTGTGTGTGTGTGTGTGTGTGTGTGTGTGTGTGTGTGTGTGTGTATGTGTACGTGTTTGTTTGGTGTCATTGTAAGTATGTGTGAGTGTGTGGGTAGAATTACTGCAAAAAATGATCAAGGTAGATAGTCCGGGTAGCCATTTGATTAGTTATTTAGCAGTGTGTTTATCAGTCTCATGGCTTGGATGTAAAAGCTGTTGAGGGTCCTGTTGGTTCCAGACTTGGTGCAGTGGTACCGCTTGGGTGGCTGGAGTCTCTGACACCACTGCTCCCACCAAGGCACTGATAATAACTCCATGCAGGATGGAAACTCACTGGTTTCATTGACCTGCCTAGTAAGTGAGTGAGTTGCTGAAAGCTGAGCCAATAATCACCTTGAAATGTAACCATCTAAGGAAGTGTTTTTTTATTGGGAACTAAACAGAGCCACTGTTGTAATTTCTCCAGCCTGATGGATTCTGTGCGTTTAACAAATTGCATTTATAGATTTTCCCTTTGAAGGGATAATCTGATCTTTTAATTTATATTTCTACCATGAAACTCAAACATCAAGTGATCTTCTGAAACCCCTGGTGCACCTCAATTGGAATACATTTTCACATTCACTTAATTGCATTTAAATATATTGATATTTTAAAAGTGACTATATTATCATTTTAATGTAACTTAGCATAATGTTCTCTTTCAAATGACTTTATCAATAGCCTATCAACATGGACCCCAGTCTTTATCTTCAGCGTTTTAATGTATTCATTTATAATGATGATTACTTCATGATTTCCATAATAGAAAGGTTTATGTTTTTATTGATCTAGAGTGGGCAAATTATAGAAACAAATTGCATTTTGTTGCTGGCAGGTTCCTGTCATTCCTTCAGTTCATGAATTACAATGTGTTATAAATAAATAAAAGTGCCTCCCCCGTCCTAGGTGATCTGGTGAAATACCACTCCCTCTAGCGGAGAAGATGACGTGCCTGGTAGTCCCTCAACTTTAACCTACAAGCCTTCAAGGAAGGTGTATTCAGAATGAGGGGTTTTCTCAGTTTAAGGCCAGCGTCAAATGGAAGACTTCATGATCATCCCTTACTGTTGTCTTTAAAAGTAGGCTATTTTATGTTAGCCAACTCATTACATTTTTTTAATGTATTTTTATTTTACACAATTGCCTACGAAACATATGAAACAATAGATTTGATAACAAACATATCAAACATTGGAAATTACTTTTATGTTTATTAAATTCAATGCTGACACACCAACAGTGGCTTACTGTCCATAGTTTACACTCATTTCAGCAACTCTTGGTGCATCCCACTGGGCACAGATGTCAGTCAGTTCAACTGTTTATTTACATTCGGTTGAGTTGTCAACTAACGTGAATTACATTCGAAATCAACAAAAAAAGGCCATTGGATTTCGGTTAAAAGTTGGGTGGTTCATAAGAAATTCGCTTATGTTGATGACTTTTTGCAAATCCAATCAGTTTTCCACGTTGCTTCAACGCGTCACAATGATAGTTTTTGTTGAAATTACGTGAAACAACATTGGATCAACCAGTTTCTGCGCATTGGGATATTTCCAAGAGGAACAACTAATTACAAGTTTTCAGACAATAACTGAAATGAGGTCATCCGTTATGAAGAAAAAGGTTTCTGACCATTTGCATACACATCTGGACCCCACTCTCACCGTCTCAAAACTTCCTGGAGATCTGTCACAATGTTAGCTATGTGATACTTTTGCAACGCCCTGATCTCACTGCTACAGACGCGACGCCACTATTGTCTTGTTATCTATTCATCAACAGTGGAATCCAACCGACCTTTTCCAGAACTGCCGTGGTATTTAAGATTTGCACCGCGTGTCAACTGTCACTGTTGTTTTCTTGGTGAAGATTTACACTAATCCAGGCACACGTTGCTGTTATGGACCCCGAGAGGGAGGGGAAAGGGAGCGAATATTCAGTGGCAGTTATCCAAATGATCTCTGACTTTTTCTCAGTAACTATAACAGTAAAGGTCAGTAATGGCTTCTCAGCTGCATAGGCATCTTGATCTCTGCGACGGATGTTTGGTGTCGCCGCAGGGGATGGAGAATATACTGTAAAAGGGCGAAGGCTGGAGGAGGAGTTGATAGATGTAGCCTACTGTCGTATGACTAAAACGGCGCATTCACAATCATATAGGTAGCCGCTCCTACAACCTGAAGACACCAACCCTACACAGTAGCACCTGAGGGATTTGATATAACCTGTCTGTAAAGGTAGAGTATTCTCCACCTTACTTTTCTCTTCCATTTATTATCATTGAGCTACTTTTCTGAAGGCTATTTACAAGTTTTTGGCAGGTCCACTATCACTTCATTTATTAGCCTATGAATTTAATGGTTCAATAAAATATTTTGAATGAAAGATGGTCAGATTTGTTTATTTATTTGTATTTTGATGGAAGTTGTTGTGTGTGGAAACACTGAAATAAATGATTTAGTGCAAACTTTTTAAAAGTTCATATTTGATGTTGACTGCTGTTATTAATGATAACGCTATAGCCTACTGCTGACCCCGTTGGCAGTTTATATGCATGTATGCTACCTAGCCTACCAACTTGCGAAACAGTACTCTGAAACAGTGCACATTATTAATAACAAAGCTATTCAATGTTTTATAACTGTGGACAGTGTGCCCTCTTTTTTCAATTTCTTTATTTTTTTCTTTATGATTTTATTTTTGTATTGATTGTGGCGCTGAATCAGAGACATGATGAGGGCTGCCTGTTTTTTATGAAGGACTGTTAATCAATGGAGCTGAAATTTAAATCAACTTGAACTGCGTCGCACGCGCCTCGTGGGCATAATGAAAAACAAGAACATGATTAGAGCGAGGGAGAGGAGGACATCCCCTAAAGCCAAACGGCCAACACAATTGCCAGCCCAGGTCCTATTCATGTATAATCTTACCTTCAGAGTTTGAGTGAGTTAAATTGTGATTCGGCACCTCCAATCACTCATTACTGCCACGCACAGGTCGGAAGTCTACAATAGCTCAATACAGTAGAGGTTTTTATTTAGACATTTTGAGGAAGTACATAACGGGAGGAAATTAAGATAGTTGCTCAGCGAAACTCCACATTTGCAGAGTAACAAACGTATTTGACATTGAAACACTTGCAGCGCTGGGAGTTCGAATCGGAGCGTCTAACGCCAGATACTGGGGCCTACTATGGCTATTGCCTGTTCGAAAAACAGTTGGGCCTGTGCAATTTGGCCTATTGTTTAATTCGCATAACAGTCCCTGTAAGAAACTGGAAGTGCATGACAGACATTTGTTATCATTTTGAGACAGCTGAAGTCGTTGAGAACCCCAAATTCTAGCCACATCGCGACCAGCAGGCTAGCCTACTTCTTGGATCAAAAACAGGTCATGTGAGATGTAATGGAACTCGGGAGTATTGGTGCTGTAGCTGTTCAACGGGAAATTAAGACACAAGTATGCTTGTTTTAGTACTTCATAATCTTGTGGTGACACACACACACTCACTGCTTCAACATGTTGCTATTCTTATAGAATATGTGCTGTATTTATTGTCTAAATTGAAGCCTCTATATCAGATCTGCAGGGTGCACATTTATTTTTGGTTATCTATGTGCTATGAAATAAGGGAGGTCTGTGAATGCAACACTAGTCCAAATTCTTGTATGGCATGAATTGTGCGTGCTGTATTACTTTCTGTCATAACTCTGCTTCCACATATGCTCGCCTAATAGTGATCAAGTGTGTTCAATGCATAGAGCAGTCTCTTCTCTTTTTGTACACAATTTCTCCCTGTCAAATAATTTTCCACTATAGTGGTAAGGGAAGGTTTCATAACACACCTGATACAGGGCATTGTAAACAACATCACTTTTTTCATAACTGAGCTTACGCTACAACAGTCTGGCCAATGTCATCTGGGTAAGCACCAGAAGTGAAGTGTAATATTTCTCAATGATATTCCGTCATCTCATTCTCTGATATTCAGGCAGGTTGTAAATGTGGGGCAGTATCAACTCTGGTAGGCTCGTAAAGGACAAGGATGAATTTAGCATATTTGCTGAAAGAGACATCACATCCAAATACGAACTAGAATATGTAACCCTGTAAGTAATCGAATCCACTATATAAAAACCTGTGTGTGTACGTGTGTAGTTACGTACTGTAGCTGCATAATGAATGAGACAGTATTTTTTCAGTGGAGGATTCCAGCAGTGAACGAGCCTTCTTGATAAGCATTCCAAAGGGATTGCACCCATCCCCTTAACCAAATCAGATGGATTACAAATTAGGATGAATGACCTTTAATCCAAAGTTTTTCAATGAAATTACAGTCTGTTTCAAAATATCTTAAGACATCAGTCATCTATTTGATACAAGGCTCAAAGTTGATGCCGTTAGCACATGCCAAAGCCCTATGCCACGAGGTCGCAGGTCACTCACTCACTGTCTGTTGTATTTTACAGTAGGTTGATAGTAGTTTTATTCCTACTTTATGCTGATTCATGAAATCCCTTGTCAGCGTTGTCTGAAATCTCCACCACGTGTCTTTAGGTTGTATCTGGGTCAAGGAAATGGGGTAGCACTTTGTTTTTTACAAAACACATGGTCTTGATTTGTCATTGATTTTGTCTGGATATTTCTCATTATTCCATTGGAATATTCAGTCAGTGTTATTATAACTTTAAAAGATGTTTAAGATTTTATAAATGATTCACACTAGTTTGATTTTGGATTGTATATTGTGTTTTATATACAGTAGCAGCCATGTCAATCAATGGCCTAGATGTGGAAACAGTTCTTTGGTGTACTGTAAGTCATTTTTTGTATTTTTTAAGAAAGACTAGATGTTTTTATGTGTGCTACTTTAAAGCAGCTCTGATGGGGATGTTGCTAGACATCAGTAGGCCTGTGATGATCAAGAGGGATTGAGTGATGGTTTTGCGTCGATTATGGAAACGTGAGCTGATTAATAGAACTGGATTCTTTTTTAAACTGGAATACCAACACGCAGTTATGGGGCAGTCCTATTTTACCAGAGACATACTGTTACTGTATTACAGTAAGGAGGGAGAATTTGCCAACCTCCTCTCTTTTGTAATCTATTATTGGAAGACATTGTACTCAGTTCCCCAAGTTGTCGACTCTTCAATGATGAAATTATTAAATCAACTATGAAAAGTAAGCCACTGGCCACCATCTCTGAACTTGCTTTATTCAAGTAGAGCTAATTAGATAAAAACAGTCAAGTCATGCTATTTGACTTATCCCAGAATTGTCGGCCATTGTTCGACTGCTCTTTTCTACTTTAAGATGCCATGTTAAGCTGTGTTCTTATAATATGGGGATACAGTAATATAGAGCCCCTCATTGACTGTGAAATGCTATCTGCGTTCTCCACATTCTTCGTGGGCTTGATCAACAGTGAAACACAGGCGGTTTTAAACGGCGGTCAGAGAAGACAGGGCTGGATTTTCCGCTGCTTTAGAAGCTGATGGACTCTCAGAGTTTGAGTTATGGCTTGAGATCATCTCTCACAGCTGGTGAAATGTCCACAATAGTCCTTCACATGTAACCGCAAGCGCATATGGCCACGCACAACTCAATACATGGATTTACTTTCCTCAACGGATGCAAAGTTGTTGTCTTTTGAAAGTAAATGTGTGTTCCCAGTTGTCTCTGTGTTGTTGGGTTTCAGTTTTCTGTGCTTTTTGACTTGTTCTGAATCCTGACATGTCAGATTTGTTGTTACTTCAGCAGAAATCCCAGAAACATTCCTTACCCCATGACTTCAACGGGTGACTATCCAGAAACATTCCTTACCCCATGACTTCAACGGGTGACTATCCAGAAACATTCCTTACCCCATGACTTCAACGGGTGACTATCCAGAAACATTCCTTACCCCATGACTTCAACGGGTGACTATCCAGAAACATTCCTTACCCCATGACTTCAACGGGTGACTATCCAGAAGCATTGCTTACCCCATGACTTCAACGGGTGACTATCCAGAAACATTCCTTACCCCATGACTTCAACGGGTGACTATCCAGAAACATTCCTTACCCCATGACTTCAACGGGTGACTATCCAGAAACATTCCTTACCCCATGACTTCAACGGGTGACTATCCAGAAACATTCCTTACCCCATGACTTCAACGGGTGACTATCCAGAAACATTCCTTACCCCATGACTTCAACGGGTGACTATCCAGAAACATTCCTTACCCCATGACTTCAACGGGTGACTATCCAGAAACATTCCTTACCCCATGACTTCAACGGGTGACTATCCAGAAGCATTCCTTACCCCATGACTTCAACGGGTGACTATCCAGAAACATTCCTTACCCCATGACTTCAACGGGTGACTATCCAGAAACATTCCTTACCCCATGACTTCAACGGGTGACTATCCAGAAACATTCCTTACCCCATGACTTCAACGGGTGACTATCCAGAAACATTCCTTACCCCATGACTTCAACGGGTGACTATCCAGAAGCATTCCTTACCCCATGACTTCAACGGGTGACTATCCAGAAACATTCCTTACCCCATGACTTCAACGGGTGACTATCCAGAAACATTCCTTACCCCATGACTTCAACGGGTGACTATCCAGAAACATTCCTTACCCCATGACTTCAACGGGTGACTATCCAGAAACATTCCTTACCCCATGACTTCAACGGGTGACTATCCAGAAACATTCCTTACCCCATGACTTCAACGGGTGACTATCCAGAAACATTCCTTACCCCATGACTTCAACGGGTGACTATCCAGAAACACGGAGCACTCTGTTTCGGCATAGATCTGAAAGATTTATTGACGGGACATACAAACAGGCTGAAATGTCTCTGGTGTACTGAAAATACACTACTGCTGTTAGTTAGCACTTTTAAATTAAGCTAATTTGAAGGATCAACAGTAAGGCATTGCTTTGTTACATTGCTTTGTTGTGGTTGTCTGTCATAACCTGCTGAAACAAATACTTTTTATGTAATGAACTGTTGTTATTCTTGTGCACACTACAGTATGTTGTGTAAAAAACTTGTTTTTATACATAAATATTCATTGTGCTATTTCAATTGGTATAAAAGCTTTATTTTTGTGAATCTGAAAATAAAGGTAGAATTGAATTAATAATATAATTCCTTTTTGTTTTACTATAAATGTTTTCCTGTTTTCTGGACTAATTGTGATTAAGTGGGCTCAAGGGGAAATCATATTATTTTATTTTTTATAGATATGTGCTTTATTTCAACATCAATAGGGCATACATGTCCAGCAACTCGTGTATGTATTCATATTTGAAATTAGCATTGTGAATGGCTGCCTGTGAGTTTTTAGCTGTTATATTTTTATTTGTGTGTTTTTCAACATGTTTTAGTGTGTTGTGTGAACTCTTTTAAGTGCATGTTGTAAAGTATATGCATCTGTCTGTTCTAATGACAGTGGCGTTGTGTATTTGTGTGTGAGCATGTGTGTGTATTTTTGTGTAGCAGAGAGCTCTATTGAGCGTTTGGTTCCCTCCTCCGTGCTCTGTCCCTTTAAGTCCTACCCCTAGGAGACAACAGCAGCTGTTCCATATTCATCAAGCCACTGAGTCTTAAAGAGCCCTATCCTGACCATGGAAAGAGTCATTCCTCTCTCTCGCTCTCTCACGCTCTCTGCATCTTAGCGCTCATCCGCCGCTGCCTGCGCTCCTCTCGATCTCGCTGTCTCTCGCCCCCCTTTACCTCTCTCTCCCACTCCCCTCTCTCGAGCTCTCATATACACACAGACACACACATAGATGCACAACCATAGACACAGACACAAACACTCTTCAACTCTCTTACGCACACACTCTCGAACACAGTCAGATACAGCATACCTGTGCAGGCTGGGGGAAGCAGTTCTGGAGGGGCTTTTCACCGTTCTCTCTGAGGGTGCTCTGCTGTCATTTTGGGGGAGAAGCGGGTCTCAATTGTTTCCTATTTCCTCTTCCTCTTCTCATTCCTGGAATGCTAAAACTGGACTGATGGACATTTCAGAACTTTGTCTGCCAGACCCTCTCAGCTATCATAACCAGTAGGTGCACTTCTTTCTTTCAGCCTTCCTTTTAACATACCCGTCTTTTGTGATGTTGGATATAGCTTTGTTCACCTCTTGCAATCTTTCTTTCTTTTTCCTCCTCCTTTCTCTTCGTGTTTTCTTGTAGAAGTGCTTGCATTTGTTTCCTTTACAAAGGACCTGCCGATCTCGGCGCCAAACTTTTTACTGCTATTGTTAAGATGCACTGTGCTTTTCCTGGCTCTCTTGCTCACACTCACACACACACACACACACACACACACACACACACACACACACACACACACACACACACACACACACACACACACACACACACACACACACACACACACACACAAACACACTAATGTGCACTATGACTCTTTCTCTCTACATGTGTTATGGAGGGCTGTTAATTCATACAGGACTGTCTGCTGCCAGTGTTACCCTAAAGGCAACAGGACAGGTGTGCTGTGGTGTGTCTTTGGTTGTGTTCAATAGGGAGAGAGGACCCTTAGCCCTTTAGCACATTGTCAGCCATGTGTGTCACTGTGCACATTTCATTAAGAGCATGGCCGATCAATTAGGAGTAGCTCGTTGCAACGTGCAAGTGTGTTTTTCCTAAAGAATACAGGGAACGTGTCCTGTTGGGTTAGGAGCTTGTTCTGGGATGGCTTTGTTCTCTGTCCGTGTCCTGGCCGGACTGCCACCCTGACACAATCAGAATACATTTACAAATATTAGATTAAAGTGAATTAATGGAATTGGGGAGGAAGACTTGCACGCTGCAATATTTGTATGTCTGGGGATAGATGTATGAAAGAACCGTGTAATCCTAGTGATCAGTCAGCTCCATCCCAGCTAGTAGCACATCAGCCAGGCTGCCTGTCTGAGAAGCCCTCGCTAACTGTGGGCTTGCTTAAAGTTACCTGGTAATTTTATATGCACTTCTGCTTTTATACATTCATATCTTGTTGGCATGTAGGAGATGTATTTTTTATTTTATAGCTGACTGGTATGATTGCTTGAATAAAAATGGAAAAGTATCTCCAATCCAATTTTATTAATCTACTTTAGAAAGTGTTCTAAAAATACAACAGCTAGATATCTATACATGTATGTTTTAATATAATTTTATAATATTCCACTCAGCAGTGACAATCTTTTAATTTGCAGGGTCTGTAAGTATTATCATGTGCTTTTGATGAAATTCTTTATACTTGCTGTCACATCCTCATGTAGTATTCCAGACAGTCATTATTTCAACCCATAACTCTTTCCACGCAAAAATCTAATCAGCCAAATGTGTCTGTCGTTGTAGCTGGATTATGATTAAAAGGCATGTCTGCTGAAAGATTGAGATATATTTATTTATTTTTGTCATTTAGCAGATGCTCTTATCCAGTGCAACTTACTGGAGAAATTAGGGATGTGCCTTACTTAAGGGCACATCAACAGATTTTTCACCTAGTCAGCTTTTTGGATTCAAACCAGCGGCCTTTCAGTTACTTGCCCAACATTCTTAACCACTAAGCTACCCGCCGCCCTATGATATGATAGAAAATAATAAATGAAAGTAGTTGAGCAGTATAGATTTTCATGTATGGTATTTCAAAGCAATACAATCAGAGGAATTCTCAATGGGATGTCATGCAAAAGAGGAAAAGGGTTGAATTGTTCTGACAGCCTATGGATTCACTCTTGTTTTCAGGAACTCTAGTTTGGCCATTAACCATATCCCGCTCAGAGAGAGAAAAGTCAATCTAGTGAACTCATTAAACCCCTTATACGGACTGTTATAATCTCCTTTGTTTTACAGAGGTTCTATACAACTCTGCCTTTTAGGTACACTTCAGTGGTAAAGGGTCAAAGTAACAGACTTGCTCATCATAATATACAATAACTATACAATAACTACTGAGACATATTTAAGATAGCTTTATTAATATTGACGTTTACATAGTATACTGATTTATTATGAGAACATTATTTTTAACGCTCAAACCTTTCAAATGCAATCTTCCACCTCAAAATGTGACTCATGTATTCATTTTTATGATTTTCTTCCAAATCATGTTGTGTGGTGCAATGGTAACAATATTCTAACCTACTTTGGTGGTTATTCACTGTAAGCACTCTAGCCAATATGGGGTGCATAAATTAAATAATTCAATTGTTTTAGATTGACTGACATTATATTTACAATAGGGAATGTTGAATTTAAGATCATTGTGGCAAGTGTTTCAACAGAAATTTGCAATATAATGATTTTGGATTTCATTGGAAAGGTGGGCACAGTGCACAATACAAATAATGTTAGTGTTAAATTAAGCAAAGCTTTTCTTTGGTGGCATTAATGATACATGTACACTAGGTGATGCAGAATGATTTATTTTATTTTGCATCATGTAATATAACATCTAATATATCATTCAGTGGAATACGATTATTAGATACAAATATTTTGTGTCTCAATGTTGTGTTTCACACTTCCATACATGTAACATTTATAAGACAAGCAATTCTAATTAGAAATTTGTACAAAAAATACAACTACAAAGGGTGATTGGCATTCAAAATACTGACTGTGTTTTACATGTATTATTTTCTATCACATACGATGTAGAGACAGCGTGCATTTCCTTCTCTTCTGTGATATAGAACAGGTCATATCTGTAAATGTAATATATAACGCCATATTAAATATAGGTTTGACATAATTGCGGTGTTCTATGATATAGGTATTAGATGTATGTGCATGTAAAAATGAAATTAGTCAATTGAACACTTATTACTACTTTAGCCATGTATAGCAGGAATTACATACAGTAGATGTTTTGACATGCAATGGCTGGCAATATCTCAAACATAAATCAGTTTAAGATCAGCCGTGATCTTTTTCATAAATTGCATTGAAATAGTTTAGATATTTATGTACAGTAACACTTTAGTATACACTTAAGATGTATTTGAATTGATTTAAAATGAAATGTCCAACTATTTAAAAAATAATAATCTTTACAAAGCAGTTAATCCGACAGTAAAATCATTACGCAAAAGATTAAAGACTTTATAATGAAAATAACATTGGACAACATCTCAAATTAAAGTCTTTGCTTCCAACTAATGCAGTGTTGTTCGTTATAGGACATAGTTTGCATTGAGTTTACAGTGTCTAGTCCCTCTGCTTGGTCCGTGGACAGCAGTGTCTCCAGCCCCTCGGTGTGGTGTGGTGGTGTGTGTCTCCGGTGCTTGGTTGCTGGGATTACTGGAACGTATGTACACCATGTAATTAACAGAGCAATGATGTAGAAGCAGTGTAGTATGTTGCTCTATAGATTGACCTGGAGGCCTGAGTGACACTGCCTACGACTGTAGGAATCGGATTGAATCAGTGATCGTTTTTATTTCAGACAATATAGAGAGGTATGTATAGCCTATTACTGCTTGTTTGAATTGATCACTCAAATACATTTTCCCTAAAAAAGAGCAATAGTAGGTATGAAGTGGCATGTCTCTCCACAGCTTCAAGCTTGCTCTATATTTATTCTCCCTTCTCGATTGGGATGATGGATAGTAAGCTACGTATAGTAAGATTGGGATGGATAGTAAGCTACGTATAGTAAGATTGGGATGGATAGTAAGCTACGTATAGTAAGATTGGGATGGATAGTAAGCTACGTATAGTAAGATTGGGATGGATAGTAAGCTACGTATTGTAAGATTGGGATGGATAGTAAGCTACGTATAGTAAGATTGGGATGGATAGTAAGCTACGTATTGTAAGATTGGGATGGATAGTAAGCTACGTATTGTAAGATTGGGATGGATAGTAAGCTACGTATTGTAAGATTGGGATGGATAGTAAGCTACGTATTGTAAGATTGGGATGGATAGTAAGCTGAAATTCACAGAACTTGATTTGTTTAAGTTGAAGTCTCCCTTGGTTCAGGCAGCAGGAGGTAACATATGGCAGTCAGACAGGCTTATTGTTGCTCTTCTATTGCTCTGGCTGTTTCAGCGCAACTCAGAAATCAGCCAATGCTGAGGATTGTCAGTTTGAGTTCATCTGGGCTCTCTAGCAAACACACGCTGAGCGGCAGGCAGCTGATTGAGACGGGACTCCTCTCTATCCTAAATGTTCCATCAACACCCTCACTGCTCCTCCCAGCCATACTCTACATGTCCATTTAGTAAATGCTTTCTGATGCATTTTCATAAAAAAGCAATAGTTAGAACACAGCAATGAATTACATTTCAATTTGTTTGACTTCATTTCTAGGTTGCTGCATTAGGCTCAGTAAAATGCCCATCTCTAACATTCTTGTCCCTTCTCTCTTTATTCTGATTAGGTTTCAGAGAACAAGGCGAGGGAATTACATTAGTGTATCTTAAGTTAAAAGCTCTTTGCTCTTTGACCAAGTGTTTCAGTGTTATTGGGTTAATCTGATTTTTGCTGTCTTCATGGAGATGCTATCGCAGGGTATAGGTAGTGGCGGGTAACCAAAGCAGTCCTGCACAGACACCATCCAGATGGGATCAGCTTACGGTAATTTGGTTTCAGAATACATTACCAGAAGAGGCTCCTGGCCGAGAACGGCCACCCCGCTAAGAGCCAGGAGTCTGTGGTCGCTGTGGCCACTGCAGACAGCCAGCTCCAGCCGGCCCAGGTGACCACCGCTGTTCCCCGGTCCATTTCAACCCTCCTCCTGCTTCTCTCCCTCTGCACTTAAGGGGAGGTGTCGCGATACGTGCCTTTTAAGAAAAACCTAATGTTTTAAATTCAATTTGTCACCCACTTCTAAATGCATCTCCTTGTACCAACAGGGCTTCGTTGTCCAATTCATTAGGGCGATTACTCAGTCCACTGGCTACACTGGAGCCCTCACATTTCTGGTAAGCTCTGCATATAAGTATCATTTCTTTCACTGTAAACATGTCACTCAGACCAGGCTGTTCAGGGAGGGTGGGGGGGTGCTGCCCCCGGCCCCTCGGGCGTTAAGGGATGCAGAGTGGATTGACCCTCCCTGCTCTCCATTGTTTTTCTGTGTGTTTGTAATTGTTGGCTACTTGCATATGCTATTTAAGGGAAGCTCTTCACAGCACTTCACTTACACCTTCACATGCAGTGTCACCCTTCACTCTTCCCCGCTCTGGCCCTTCATGCATCCTTATCCCCCAGTTAACTAGGCAGGACAGAATATAAGGACAGAGTATTGAGATTCAAACTAAATTAACTGCACACATCTACTTCACCTTCCCTGAACATAGCATCCCGGGTCCCATTTAACTAGGGCCTCATTGAGATGCTTACTTATTTCTTGTAGAATACATAATAAAGATGATAAATTCCTAGACATATGGTATAGAGCATGGTTTTTACTGAACTAGGTGGACTTCAACTTCTGTTTGTTTGATGTTTCTTTGATCATTTTGCTTTTGATTACAGACTGTTTATGTGAAGTGTGTGTACTGATACAGTTTATCTCAGAAGACCTCGATAATTGTTTGTAACACCCATTGTTAACACTCTAAAATGACAGCTTTATTTTGGATACCATGACTCATACGAGCTCATGCAGTGTTTGGCCTTTCTAGTCTTTTCTGTAATGAGCCACGTGTCACTTTGACCGTTTCACGACATCCAACTGCACTGAAACCACCAAACGTCACCAGTCATCCCTCCTGATTTTGGCCACGGTAACCTTGGACACCTTTTAAACACAGAATGTGTTTAAAATAACCAGGTCCATTAGTCAAGGAGGATAATGCTAGCCTGGCTACGTGGGCTACTCTCACGCCCTTGTGGCAGCGAAGTGCTATCACTGACACGGTGCGTCAGCACTTCTTTCTGTTGCTCCAACACTGAAAGGCTCCTCTTGATGCACACACACATAAGGAGGCTCAGATGGAGGACTGTCAGAGAAGCTGTGGAAAAAGTATAAAAACATAATAACTGCATTCTGAATATTATAATACATTATTAGTTCTCATGAGAATATACGATTTCAGAGTCCAAGATTTGTTTTTCTAACACATTGGGACAAACAGCTGTAATTACATATGTATTACTAATATTCACTGCACAGTGAATATGTGGTTAGAGAGTGATTATCCAGTTATAGTTTAATCATTGAAGATCTTTCTTTGGTTTGGTGTGTTACTCATCTCGTCATCTGTCTGTTTTCATTCATTCCTCTCGCTGTCTGTATTTGTGTCTGCTTTGCCGCCCAATAGACGCCAGACTGAATGATAATTCTGCAGCTTTTAGATACGCTCTGTCTTAAATGTAATGGAGGGAACATGCTAAGTCCGCTAATTTACACTTGGTAAAAAGCGTGACGTGGAGTGGACGATGCGGGCGTTTATCAGTGAATGTTATTGGTATTGAGCGGCCAGTCGTTTGAAGGTTATGTTTCTGAGCAGTAATTGAAATGCAAAATAACATTAGGATCGATGGTTAGCTCTGTTTATTTATGAAATCAATATTGAAACCGTCCGTCACAATAGCAGCTCTGATTCTTACTGACAGCTTAAGTACGGATGGACTGACTGTACTCGGCCTCTGCAGCCCTTCCAGGCCTCCCAGCCATAACAGCTGTTAGCCTGAGAGCCATTTGCCTCCTTGCTCTGCCCTGCCCTACTCTGCTCTACTCTGTCCTGTTCTGTCCTGGCCGCCCAGGCAGACTGATGGCATGGAGCATTCTAGGAGGTTCTGAAGACATATTGTAGGACTGTCTGAATGACAGCATTGATGAGCTTGGATGAGGATCGACACTAAAGCTACAAGTTCAAGAGTTTCCATTAATATTAGAGTAAATGCAATCCAGTCTTGATGTAAAGGTTGTGACATTGTAGGGTGTGTACATACTCATCGGACCCTCGCTGTTGTTATGTGCATGTGTCTCTCCCAGAGAGAGAGAACACTAGCACGTTCTCCTGGTTGGGTTTGCCTGCCCTGGGGCCAGAACTTCTGAATCGCCAACCATTAACATCCTAGCATGCAGGCTAACTGCTGGTTACCCTCTGCCTCAGTGTGCAGGGCTAGTTTCACTGTGGTGACTGGGAATATTTATTAATGTGTTTATTTCAATAGGCTTTGTAGTCGCATTACAAAATCGATGGGAATCTTGTTGTTTGGGGTTTTCGGTAACTTGAAAATGTTGAATTTTAGAATATTTTTTAGAATATTCGCGGGGCCAATGAGATATTTCTCGGGGCGGTTCACCTGTGAGTTAGAAATTTGTCACTGACAGTCGTCCGCTGTGATCTTTTTCTGGGGTTTGTCTTTTAGGAAGGTTACAACGTCCATTTCATTTCTTGTTTTAATTCAATGTCAAAGTTCTATCTTCTCTACGTAAATCAAAGTCCATTAGACGTCCGTTTTGTCCCTCTCTCAGTGCTGTGCTGACCCATGGCCGTCTCAGTAAACCAGACTGCATTATAATGTCAATCTTTATTCATCATTCTCTCTGCCTGAGAGAAGCCTCTCGGCTTTCATTTCTGGAATATCATAGCAGGGGCATGGACATACATGATGCCGTAGAGGGTACATTGAGGCTTGGCAGGGGTACTGCATGTGTTATGGAAGGTGGAAGCGAGTCATGTTGTGTTTTTACATGTTTGTGTTTGACCTTTTTATAATTTCATTTTTGTATACGCAGTACCCTCAAATGCACACAAAACACAGTGAAATTGTTTAGTTGAGCTGAGTAGTATAAACTGCCAGGTAGGTTTCCTCTTTCACTAACACTGCTCTGACACCAGACGGTGTCGGCTGCTGAGATGTATGTTTAGATTGCCCCCTGAAGGAGACTCATTAATTCAAAAAATATCCCCAAAGTTTAATTATTCCTGAATGGCGTGGTGTTGGATGTCAGCATATAAATCATCCACCCCACCCACCTTTTTATAATCACCACTATTTATGGGGAGTGAGGGGAGGGTCTGGGACATGAGCCTGTAAAGAGCTGGGGACCAGGGATAGACCAGGGATAGACCAGGGAGAGACTAGGGAGAGACTAGGGAGAGACTAGGGAGAGACCAGGGAGAGACCAGGGAAAGATCAGGAAGAGACCAGGGAGAGACTAGGGAGAGATCAGGAAGAGACCAGGGAGAGACCAGGGAGAGATCAGGGGGAGACTAGGGAGAGACCAGAGAGAAACTAGGGAGAGACCAGAGAGAGACCAGGGAGAGACCAGGGAGAGACTAGGGAGAGATCAGGGGGAGACTTGGGGGAGACTAGGGAGAGACCAGGGAGAGATCAGGGAGAGATAAGGGGGGGAGACTGGGGAGAGACCAGGGAGAGATCATGGAGAGACTAGGGAGAGACTAGGCAGAGACCAGGGAGAGACTAGGGAGAGACCAGGGAAAGATCAGGAAGAGACCAGGGAGAGACTAGGGAGAGATCAGGAAGAGACCAGGGAAAGTTTAGGAAGAGACCAGGGAGAGACTAGGGAGAGATCAGGAAGAGACCAGGGAGAGACCAGGGGGAGACTAGGGAGAGACTAGGGAGAGATCAGGGGGAGACCGGGGAGAGACCAGGGAGAGACTAGGGAGAGATTAGGGGGAGACCGGGGAGAGACCAGAGAGAGATCAGGGGGAGAGACTGGGGAGAGACCAGGGAGAGATCATGGAGAGACTAGGGAGAGACTAGGGAGAGATCAGGGGGAGACTAAGACCAGGGAGAGACTAGGGAGAGACCAGGGAGAGACTAGGGAGAGATCAGGGAGAGATCAGGGGGAGAGACTGGGGAGAGACCAGGGAGAGACTAGGGAGAGACCAGGGAGAGATCATGGGGAGACTAGGGAGAGACCAGGGAGAGATCAGGGAGAGATCAGGGGGAGACTAAGACCAGGGAGAGATCAGCGGGAGACCGGGGAGAGACCAGGAAGGAGACCAGGGAGAGATCAGGGAGAGACCAGGGAGAGATCAGGGAGAGATCAGGGGGAGACTAAGGGGAGACCAGGGGGAGACTAGGGAGAGATCAGGGGGAGACCGGGGAGAGACCAGGGAGAGACTAGGGAGAGATTAGGGGGAGACCGGGGAGAGACCAGAGAGAGACGGGGGAGAGATCAGGGAGAGATTAGGGAGAAACGGGAGAGACCAGGGAGAGACTAGGGAGAGATCAGGGAGAGATCAGGGAGAGACCGAGTGTCTCTGGAGCGATTTGAAGGGCTTTAACACACCACCCCATAGGCGTGAAATAAAGGCTTGGGGCCTGTTCCATACAGTGGAATAACTAGAGATCATTGGTGTCCTCTGCATCAAAAGAGATTCAGTTATCATCTCAAAGATGATGAAAACAAACAAACAAAATCTAATTCATTTTGTCCTCACATTTTTATCAGCATACTGTATGTTTAACATTGAACATTATTTCAGTGTTCCATATTCTACAAAAAATGTGGAACTCATCCATGTGCTATGTTTATGTGTGAGCCTGTGTAAACATTGACACATTTGATTGCAGTTAAATTATTCTGGACACCTGATAAACCCGTTAGTCTTGCCTTGTGTGTGTATATATATATTGTGTGTGTTTGGCCCTTCCTCTGATGAAGAGGGTCATTTATGGTAGTGGCAGGACGGGCTCTTTGTTGAAAGCAGGTAGAGTTCCCCCTAAACAAGGACAGCCTATCAGAGGAAGATTAATGAAGTAATTTCATGCATGGCTCCTTGCCTCTGTCCCCCTGTACTCAGAGTCACTGTGTCTCAACCTGTGATTTACATTGGTTTGCCTTAAATAGGCTTAACCCTTTACAATAATATTTCCTCTGGATGCAATGACATGCAATGACTGTAACCCTATACACACCCTCTGTGTATTAGTCATATTTCTAGAAATATACGTGTGTTCTAGTTAGATTTGACATACATGTATAGTTTTCCCTTGCTGGTTATACACTAGTTCTCCTTGGTTCACAGGGTTGTGTCTGTGCTGGTTCCAGAACAGTGTTGTGTGGTATACAGATGGAGCCAGATCTCCGTGCTAGTGGTTTAGGCCAGGGAATAGAACGGCTGGTAAGGCTCAGTTAGGAAAGGGAAAGGGGATACCTAGTCAGTTGTACAACTGAATGCATTCAACTGAAATGTGTCTTCTGCATTTAACCCAACCCCTCTGAATCAGAGAGGTGCAGGGGGCTGCCATAATCAACATCCACGTCTTCGGTTAGACATGGTGAAGTGTATGGGATCTGAATTACACAACACTGTTTATGATTAGGCATTAGGCATCCACTGCCAACGATTAATGTTCTCGATGACACATTTGATGGTGGCTAATTATTTTGCTGAAAGAGCACCATTAGACTTTCTTCCTACAGTGAGATGTGACGATACAGAATAGCTCCCTGAGCTATTCTACTCTACAGGGAGCTTCTCTGCTGCGTATGCAGAGTAGTATGTTAACTCTTTTATTGCCGTAGAACCATGTCTGAACTGGTAACCCACTCCCTAACAGGGTTCTGGCATCTTCATCTGATCTTTCCTACCGTCATTTGTTTTCCGAGGATTCTTAGCCCTTTTCAGAATAGGATCTCTCCAGTGTCACTCAGACAGTTTACGTCAGACAAACAGCAGTGCCTGTATCATAAGAGGGCCTGTTTTTCCTGCCATAATCGTTTCAACAGGAAGAAAAGAGGGGGGATCAATAGATGTGATCTGTGTCTTGGGCAGCCAGCACTGTCTTGTGGCTGGCCTGTTGGAGAATGGGGCTCATGTTGTCGTAGTGGGTGAGCTCATGGCTTTATAAAGACTACAGTGACATCGCTGTGGAGCAGCTAAATTTAATCCTCTGTTGGAGACTGAAAAACTGAATTGGCCGGGCCACGGAGCTGCATGGTCCCCGCAGTGGTAACCCTGCACCACCCAGCTCCATCCAGCCCCATCCCCTGGCCTACGGACTATTGATCTGGGGCCCACGCCGCTCTCCATAAGCACGCATAAACAGCCCTGTCTCCCTTCCGCTCTCTCTCTCTCTCTCTCTCTCTCTCTCTCTCTCTCTCTCTCTCTCTCTATCTCTATCTATCTCTCTCTCTCTCTCTCTCTCACACCCTCTTTTTTGCTTTCTGTTTGTCTGTCTCTCTTACTCCTCTATTGTGTTCTTCTATAGATCAGCACATTATACATCTCTGTCAGCTGACGTGTTCGTTAACAGAGGGCCCGCCCATCCCACCCCCTTTACACATACCCTGCCCCTTCCTCTATCTGTTTAGAGCAGGCCTAATGAATGAGAAAATCCCAAATTAGGAGGTATTCCCAAACTAAGAATAAAATGGGTCTCTATTGGGTGCAGATAGTGCCTCTACCTCTATACCAACCACTGCCTCCTTTAACATTTACTACGATGCGTCTCCCTCTCCCTACTTACACACACACCTCCCCATTCCCCTGATGGTCATTAACCTGGACCCAGTTATATAGAGCTCTGATCCCCCCATCCCATTTCATTTACATGGCCCCATGTGAGTACAGACACCCTCCAGAAACGTCTCCTAAAGAAACGTCTCCTTTGTCTGTATTCCAGTGATTGTAGCCAGTCAGCCTGGTCCTGGTTCCAGTCAGTTAGGCCTCTCTCCCTAAATGAGTCGTCCTCCATGCAGCCGAGCAGTAAGAGGTGACGGTGGCCCCTGGAGGTGAGGTCACCATGGCAGCTGCCAGTGGGCTCTGGAGGTGGCGGGAGGCTGAGCGAGACTGAGACGGTCTGTCAGGAGCTAATTGAGTTCCTCCTCCTGCGCTGACTCTGGGCCAGTGGCTTATCAGGGACATCGCCAAAGGGCCTCCAGGCAGATCTGCCCCAAATGGGGCATCTGATATCACCATCACCCCGCCTGTGGATGTCACCCCCCCCCTCCCCCCTCCAATAGGAGCAGAGAGGGGGGCTGGGGTGAGGTTAGCCAACGCTATCAAACCATGTTTTTGGCATCCCACAGCCCACAGCCAGAGAGTGAACAGTACATTCTAAAATGATCTCATGCCATTGTAAAACTCTGTCAAAGGAGGAATCATTTGAGTACACATTTTTCATCTCTCCCCATTTTTCATCTCTCCCCATTTTTCATCTCTCCCCATTTTACATCTCTCCCCATTTTGAGTTGAGCTTTTATTATAAACACTCGAGGTGTGTGATGTGCTCATGTAAAAAGTCAATGCTAATGTGAATAAGAGATACGGAATGTCTGAGTGTCTGTGTCTGTGTTTAACACTTCAGTACAGGCATTAGCACCCTACAGAAGTCAGCATAGAGCTCACAGCAGGAATACTTACAAATTGGCCCAATTAGTTTCTCCAGGCTCTGTCGTGTTCCTGTGACAGTGTGCAGAATGTTCAGGCCGTGTTCAGAATGCTTCTGGCGGCCCAGCCAGGGAAGGGAAGGGAAGCGCTGAGACATGGGGATGAGTGCTCTTTAGTTCCCTCTCCTTCTGAAGAAGAGGAGCGGAGAGCGGGAGAGGAGATCATTAGGGCAGCTAATCCTGGTCACAGCAGCAGCACTGGAATGATATTAGGGATCTGAAATGCTGTTAGGAGGACCAGATGGAATCTGATTAAAACCAAACTGCTCAGTGTGCTTTTGTGGGCCCATAACCCACCACTCAGCATGAATGTTGATCCGTACAAAGGGAACAAAAGGAGGAGGAAAATGGAGAGAAAGAGAGAAAGAGAGATAGCTTTGACATGCAGTCCTCCAGTATGCAGCCCAGCAAAATGGGAAAGACACTTACTGAACCTGAGAAGAAGACAACTATGGATTTCACAACATACCTGGGTCTTCATCAGTTCAGTAGACCTTTTTATTTTATGTCCTGTCTGGGATACATCCTAATTAGCACCTGGTCCATATGTTGTATTTTTATTAACACAGTTCCTGCTGTCAAATTATTCATGTTCAGATTTTATTTGCCATATTAATAATAGTATTTATAGATTTAATTTGAACCTGTCCCATTTGAGAATAAGATTAATAGAATATTAATAGAAATGTAAGAAAATATTTGATGAATGTACACTAGGTTCAAATGGTTAGTATTCATTCAATGTCATTAATCAATATAAGCAGCCTTGTTAAAAATATAAGCACAGCGGTAGCATAATGTGTCAATGCGGAATGAGTTAAGGAGATTCTAGCCAGCACATGTATTATAAATGACCACATAGAGCTGGAGGGGAAACAGTTAAGACACTTATGCAATTATGCTAAGTGTCACCCTGGAGGTGACCTTTGAACTGGGGTTAAGCTTACTCTGAATTTGTGAAATAAAAGCTAAATGGAACCATCCCGCATGCTGCCATTTTAAATATATTGCCTTTAATAAGCCGAGTGCATGTGACCTATTATACAGGTGCACAGAGCTATCTAAAACAGAGAACATGAAGCAGATGAATAGAGGCTCCTTTCATTCATTTATTTGGATGCAATCCGCATGAGTTATTTAAACATCGACATTACGTTAAAAAGCATCAAGGGAATGGAGCTTTTTATTTCATTATCTTGTTCTTTTCTTATTTTGCTCTCACTTTCTAAGAGTACATAGAGTCATCTGTTTGAGATATAAATATTTCTTAAAACACAAAGAGAGAAAAAAAAACTTAACACTTCCTTGGCTTTACTTTTACCAAATTTTTTGTAGGTATTGTCCAACTTGTTTTTATAGTTACTGTGAGAAATACTGTAAATAGAGTACCATGATACCTAGTAAAAAGTGTGGTTATGGGTTTTATATTATGTACACTCTATATTGAAAGAAATTCCCGGAGTGTTCAGCCAAAGGGCTTATTCCACAAGGTCAACGGTTTTAACAGGGGGCATTTTTTATTCTTTATTTTAGCAGTTAACCTTTTTGTGAATTTCCAGAGGTGGTGGGCACCTGGACTTCCAATGAATATACATGACAGGAGGGAGGGAAACCCGGGAATTAGATTTAATTTGACATGCTGACCCCCATCTCCACGGGCCCATGAAGCCAGGGTGAGAAAATAAGGTTGACCCTCTGACCTCTGGGCCTGAACCCTACTGTCACCCACCCTTACAATTAAATCAACCAGAGAGAAAGAGACAGCTATCCCGGCTGGCCCGGCCCTTCTCTAGCTGGCCGATGGGGATATGGAAAAGATCTCTGTCTCACCCTCTCTGCACTCTGAGACGGCCGACCATGTGTCGGATAGATCCTGATGGAGACGTTAGGCGTACTGGTAGAGAGTATCCTTTCTCTTCCTGGGCTGCTGATGGGAAACTGACATGTCAACTATGGAAACATTACCATTAGTTGGCAACATATTAATATAACTAATGTACTAAAGCAGAACTTAGGCTGTGTAGCTGCCATCAACCATGAACGCCGGTGTCTGCATTTGCATAGGCCACGCAAGGCTCAATTTCATTAATGTGGGCGAGTGCAGATGACCTTTCACCTTGTCAGTGGTGCCTAATGCAGAGGTGTGTGTGTGTGTGACCCTGCCCCGACCCTGATGGGTCACTGTGTCCACACGACCTTTAGAAAGCATAGAGGTTATCCATCTCTCATAGCGCTCTATCTCCTCAATTCCCTCTGTTTGTCCAGGAAAAGACCAGGCTAGAAGAATCCGCTTTAAATGTGGTGGCGACAGAAATACATTTGTATGGACAAAGAGCTGTTTTAGGGTTAGTTGCATTGTATCGACACAGCCAGAGGTTGCAATTTATTTCAGTCACGGCAGGCAATACATCAGATGAGATGCTGTTATTAACCAGACAGTGAACAAAGTCAATATCCTTCTTTTTCTTTTTGCCTGCCTGCTGACTCAAGGAGACTGCTCCCGGTATGTTCTCTGTACTCTGGCTCCAGTCTAAAATATGGGTCCCAGGAATGCAGTCATCCCTGTGTTAGCGTTGACTGTGTTCCTGTGTTAACGAGTGTGGTCGGTGTTGAGTGTGTTTATTTCACCTGTGTGTTCTCTCTCTCTCATGGCTGGTGGCATGTGGGGCTAATGAAGCTCTTAGTATCCTCCCACCTGGTTGGCTGGTTCATGATGAGGGTTAGGAAACACTGTGGTGAGGATGAGACAGAGGGGGAGAGAGAGATCAGAATAAAAGAGAGCAGCAGAAGTGTCACTGAATGTGTGCTGATATGGAAGAAGTCCTTCTCTTTGGAGTGTGAAGTGAATTGCTCCGTGTGAACAGTAGCCTACAGAGTTTTCACACGAGGTCAAATTGTGCAAAGATGTGTTTTCTCTCCATAGCTGTCATGGTATCGTTAGACAATGTATAGATTTGAGTTTTGTGGGTAGCACCAGTCGATCTGAAACTGTTCATGTCTATAGTCTAAAAGGCCATGCTAATGGTCCTGTTTCTTTCACCCCTCCCCTCTCTCCCCTTCTCCAGGCTGCTGAATAGAATGGCTGTTGATGACCGGCACCTTCCCTCCAGCTGCGGGTCCTACATCAAGACGGAACCGTCCAGCCCCTCCTCGGTCATCGACACGGTCAGCCACCACAGCCCTAGCGGCAACTCGGACGCCAGCGGCGGCTATGTCAGCGCCATGAACAGCCACTCCAACGGCCTGGACTCTCCCCCTATGTTTACGCCCGGCGGGCTGGGCGCCGGGCCCTGCCGCAAGCGCTACGACGACTGCTCCAGCACCATCATGGAGGACTCACCCATTAAGTGCGAATACATGTTGAACTCCATCCCCAAGAGGCTGTGCCTGGTCTGTGGAGATATAGCCTCTGGGTATCACTATGGCGTGGCCTCTTGTGAGGCCTGCAAAGCCTTCTTTAAAAGGACAATACAAGGTATTTCCCTCCCGCTCCCTACAGACACACAAGGGATCTGCCCTACTACACATGCAGACACTCCATACAGGGTTTTACCTCCCCTCCTCCTAACACAATCACCTACTGCCCTAAACCACTATCTTGTTGTTAGACAGAACATGCTGAGTTGTTGCATGTGGCTGTGTTCATCTACATTATTTTCCATTTATCTCCCTGGGAAAAGGTATATTTTTCAAGGCCGGTGACTCCAGTTGTGCTGCTATGGATCGCCAGCATTGCTAAAACACCCAGGGTAACTTAATAGTGAGGGGAATTACATGCAGTGCAGCACAGTATGAGGCAACACATGTCCACAGGCGCTGCATACACAATGGACAGCCACACACAGGACAGGCCACTAGCTAGAGCCTGCCACTCGCAATGACATCATCAGCTGGGGTCAGGCTAGGTAAGGGGCAGTGGTGGTGACATCATCATCAGGGATCAGGTTTGGTGGAGAGTGGTTGTGTTGTGTGCCCAGATGCCTGTGGGGGGTCCAAAGCTGGAGATTGACTATATCTGTCGTGTGTGTGTGTGTGTGTGTGTGTGTGTGTGTGTGTGTGTGTGTGTGTGTGTGCGTGCGTGCGTGCGTGCGTGCGTGCGTGCGTGCGTGCGTGCGTGCGTGCGTGCGTGTGCACCTGGGGAATAGGGTGTGAGTGGTGCAGATCTGCATGGTATGATGTATCACAGGTTCCCATTAGAGAGGCAATGACAGGCCCCCCACTGTGTGTCTCTCTGTGTGCTCTGTCCTACATTAATCATTGGGACCTACGGTACGGAGGGAGATATTATTGAGCCAGGGAAAATCACTGCTGAACATGCACAGCTGCCCCTGCTTAGGTCTGCTTAAGAATCTGAGAAATTAAAAGGAAAAATACAGGAGGTAAATATTGAAATATTTAGCTATAGTAATGGCATGCAGTAAAGTAAACATATTTATCTTGCATAGGAGACAAATTAATTTGAACTTGTATTTCTTTATTTTGTATAATTGTTTTATACCTCAAATATGTTCTGTAAAAATAATAGTCTGTATGTCTCAATTTACGTCCTTAGCTTCTGGAGAATTGTCCCCCGAAAAATGCCATTATTGTGCCCAGGTTATCGAATGCAGGCTGTCTAGTAGGTGTTGATTTTGAACACCGCAAATCCTATCAGCTTTAAACAGTCTATGTATCTTTGCAGTCAAACAAAAGCATTAGGCCAAATCCTGCTGTTTACCCATGCTGCCATCAGCTATCCTGTCTATTGACATAAGATGATCATTTTCTCTCAAGTAACATAACTGCGCTTTTGTCCCCTCGCTACAAACCATTGACAGTGACACACAATAGAACAGAAAAGAGCAATCTGGAAAGAAAGAGAAGTCTTAAGTGGAGCAATAGCCTGGTACATGAAAAGAAAAATGGAAAGAGTTCTCTTTTTTTTCCTCCCTCACTTTACATTGTCGATTTGAAATTCCCCTCTTTCTCCTCTTGGAGGGCTGCCTGTAATGGAACTAATCTGCCGTCGTTTGTCCGAGCCACAGGAGTTTTGTCAATAACAATCAGCGTTTGGAAAGTGTAATTAAGGCCGAGGCTTTTCATTAGGAGGAAGGGAGGGGGCTGTCTCTAGGGACTGCAGGGCCAATTAGAAACTCAGGCACGCGTCGCACGCTGGGTAATTTCAGGGAAAGGAGGGAGAAAAAACCCTAGGATTTCTTTAGATTGGAGAGGGACCCGAGCGCTCTTTCAGAGGAGGAGAGGAAAAGCTTAATGGCATAATAATCAGACAGGGGTACCAGTCCAGGCAGAAGAGGAAAGGGACGAGGACCATGGGACTTTTTAGGAGGGGGATGAGGGGGGGGGTGAAAGCTTCTGAATTAATAAAAACCACACAGGATGACTGGAGGAGGAATAGAGGGAGCAGTAAACAGTGGGACATAAAGCCCTTGGATGAAGAAGAGGTTGCGGTAGATGAGACCTGATTAATTAAAGAAATAACGAGGCTGTCTATCCAGGGTGGAGGGTGTGAGATGACGTCCCTTAATGAGAACAACACAACAACACATCCTTTCACTCCCTCCTCTCTACATTTTCCTCTTCTGTCTCTGCTGCTAAAGCCACTTTCTACCACTCTAAATTCCAAGCATCTGCCTCTAACCCTAGGAAGCTCTTTGCCACCTTCTCCTCCCTCCTGAATCCTCCTCCCCCTCCCCCCCCCTCCTCCCTCTCTGCAGACGACTTCGTCAACCATTTTGAAAAGAAGGTCGACGACATCCGATCCTCGTTTGCTAAGTCAAACGACACCGCTGGTTCTGCTCACACTGCCCTACCCTGTGCTTTGACCTCTTTCTCTCCCCTCTCTCCAGATGAAATCTCGCGTCTTGTGACGGCCGGCCGCCCAACAACCTGCCCGCTTGACCCTATCCCCTCCTCTCTTCTCCAGACCATTTCCGGAGACCTTCTCCCTTACCTCACCTCGCTCATCAACTCATCCCTGACCGCTGGCTACGTCCCTTCCGTCTTCAAGAGAGCGAGAGTTGCACCCCTTCTGAAAAAACCTACACTCGATCCCTCCGATGTCAACAACTACAGACCAGTATCCCTTCTTTCTTTTCTCTCCAAAACTCTTGAACGTGCCGTCCTTGGCCAGCTCTCCTGCTATCTCTCTCAGAATGACCTTCTTGATCCAAATCAGTCAGGTTTCAAGACTAGTCACTCAACTGAGACTGCTCTTCTCTGTATCACGGAGGCGCTCCGCACTGCTAAAGCTAACTCTCTTTCCTCTGCTCTCATCCTTCTAGACCTATCGGCTGCCTTCGATACTGTGAACCATCAGATCCTCCTCTCCACCCTCTCCGAGTTGGGCATCTCCGGCGCGGCCCACGCTTGGATTGCGTCCTACCTGACAGGTCGCTCCTACCAGGTGGCGTGGCGAGAATCTGTCTCCTCACCACGCGCTCTCACCACTGGTGTCCCCCAGGGCTCTGTTCTAGGCCCTCTCCTATTCTCGCTATACACCAAGTCACTTGGCTCTGTCATAACCTCACATGGTCTCTCCTATCATTGCTATGCAGACGACACACAACTAATCTTCTCCTTTCCCCCTTCTGATGACCAGGTGGCGAATCGCATCTCTGCATGTCTGGCAGACATATCAGTGTGGATGACGGATCACCACCTCAAGCTGAACCTCGGCAAGACGGAGCTGCTCTTCCTCCCGGGGAAGGACTGCCCGTTCCATGATCTCGCCATCACGGTTGACAACTCCATTGTGTCCTCCTCCCAGAGCGCTAAGAACCTTGGCGTGATCCTGGACAACACCCTGTCGTTCTCAACTAACATCAAGGCGGTGGCCCGTTCCTGTAGGTTCATGCTCTACAACATCCGCAGAGTACGACCCTGCCTCACACAGGAAGCGGCGCAGGTCCTAATCCAGGCACTTGTCATCTCCCGTCTGGATTACTGCAACTCGCTGTTGGCTGGGCTCCCTGCCTGTGCCATCAAACCCCTACAACTCATCCAGAACGCCGCAGCCCGTCTGGTGTTCAACCTTCCCAAGTTCTCTCACGTCACCCCGCTCCTCCGCTCTCTCCACTGGCTTCCAGTTGAAGCTCGCATCCGCTACAAGACCATGGTGCTTGCCTACGGAGCTGTGAGGGGAACGGCACCTCAGTACCTTCAGGCTCTGATCAGGCCCTACACCCAAACAAGGGCACTGCGTTCATCCACCTCTGGCCTGCTCGCCTCCCTACCACTGAGGAAGTACAGTTCCCGCTCAGCCCAATCAAAACTGTTCGCTGCTCTGGCACCCCAATGGTGGAACAAACTCCCTCACGACGCCAGGACAGCGGAGTCAATCACCACCTTCCGGAGACACCTGAAACCCCACCTCTTCAAGGAATACCTAGGATAGGATAAAGCAATCCTTCTGCCCCCCCCCCCCCCTTAAAAGATGTAGATGCACTATTGTAAAGTGGCTGTTCCACTGGATGTCATTAGGTGAATGCACCAATTTGTAAGTCGCTCTGGATAAGAGCGTCTGCTAAATGACTTAAATGTAAATGTAAATGTAAGATGTGTCTTTTACACTCATTCATCACATTGTTTTTAAGCAATAACACTAAAGCTAATGGACTTTATTCTGTGACATTTTCAGCACATAATGAAATGTGAGATGATAGTGACCACACGGTTGACTGTCTGTGTTGAATATTTTCCAGAAATCTCGGTTTCTCTACCTGGGGTTCCTAGATTCATTTAGCATTGCCTGCTCTTAACTTCTCTTCTCTCCTTTACTTCCTGATGTTCCACTGCTGTAAAAGAGACCTGCTGCCCCTACCTTTTCAACAGGACGGAATGGCAAATCCATCTTCTGTCACCTAGTCATTCAGTGAAAAGCCCCCTGAACTCTTACATGGAGATAGTTACATTAGTCATGCTCGAGGCCCAAATTAATGTCAACCTAGATCACCATCCATCCCGGACAAACTCCTATTCTCATAGCTCCCTAATCACAGGCCCGTGCCGCACCTCGCGTGCCCTGCCAATCAAAAGCATCAATCTCTTATTGAACCTTATTTTTCTCTCATTTTGAACCCAAGTATGAAATTGCTTGAAAACCAACTGAACTCAGTGGCCCTCTTTTTATATGAAGTAATAGACCTTGACAGTAAGCCTGTAAAAGTCCGTTTAGATTTTGATGAGAAATACCTGCGATTTTACTATAATTTACTTACAGGACCTGACTTTCCCTCACTGCCCTGGCACAGGTCCTGAAAAGCCATAAAATAAATTGAGACAGATAAATATCGAGAGAAGAAAATCATTTTTTTCTTCTTTCCTTCTTTCCTTCTCAGATTTTTATGTTATTTGTTTAATACTGTAACTTTTGAAACCAGAGATGAACCCAGCATTCTAATTCAGGGCATATATTAACTCCTCCAATGCTTGACTGACTGGCTGTATAAATAGACATTTGTCTGAGGATCAGTCCTTGAGCTATAAACGCCAATAAAGGTGAACCAATCATGTATTTTTATATATATATACAAAACATCCTAATATTTAGTTGCACCCCCTATTTTGCACTCAAAACAGCCTCAATTCGTCGGGCATGGACTCTACAAGGTGTCGAAAGCATTCCACAGGGATGCTGGCCCATGTTGACTCCAATGCTTCCAACATTTGTGTCAAGTTGGCTGGATGTCCTTCGGGTGGTGGGCTATTCTTGATGCACAATGGAAACTGTTGAGGGTGAAAAACCCAGCAGCGTTGCAGTTCTTGACACACTCAAACCGGTGTGCCTGGCACCTACTACCATACCCCGTTCAAAGGCACTTAAATATTTTGTCTTCCCATTCACACTCTGAATGGCACATATACACAATCCATGTCTTAATTGTTGGCTTAAAAATCCTTCTTTAACCTGTCACCTCCCCTTCATCTACACTGATTGAAGTGGATTTAACAAGTGACATCAATAAGGGGTCATAGCCTGGATTCACCTGGTCAGTCTGTCATGGAAAGATCTTTGTACAAATGCTTTGTACACTCAGTGTATATTGGTCTATGCACTCTGTCCTTTTAGTGTATATGAGAGAGTATGCCTGTGTGTGTGGTTGGGTTTAATGAGTATGGTTGTTTGTGCATGGTCTCTGTTTCAAATCAAATCAAACTTTATTTGCCACGTGCCAAATACAACAAGTGTAGACTTTACCGTGAAATGCTTACTGACAAGCCCTTAACCAACAGTGCAGTTCAAGAAGAAGAAAGTATTTGCTAAGTAAACTAAAATGAAAAGTAATAATAAAAAGTAACACAATAAGAATAACAATAACGAGTCTAAATACAGGGGGCACCGGTACCGAGTCAGTGTGCAGGGGTACAGGCTAGTTGAGGTAATCTGCACATGTAGGTGGGGGCGAAGTGACTATGCATAGATAACAAACAAACAGTGAGTAGCAGCAGTGTACAGGGAGGGGGGGTTATAGATTCCAGAGTCGGCTACTCTGATGATTGCCTCCTGTGAACAGATGGGAAATAGATGGGCTTATTATTATGGTATGGTTGTGCTATGACAACAGACACAACAGGAAGAGAGACATACCTCATCATCTCCCTTTTTTCACACATTTATTTACCTCAATTCCAAAGAGATGAGAGGAATTAGCATGATGATTTCTAACCCAGATACAGAAGAATTTCTAATTATTTAATACATCTTGGGACCCTCCACTTGATCTGTCCAATAACATTAACATAATTGCATAAGTTGTTAAAGGGGGTTGGAGGGTTGAAGGGGGAACCCCACTGGAATGTTATACAGCTCTTACTCTCTCTCTCTCTTTAGAAAACACTGAGCGAGGGTCAGGGTGGAGAGAGAAGCAGGTTGGCTGTGTCGAGATGGAATCCCAATGTGCCTGTGTATGGCTGTTTATCTATAGGCAGGAGAGCTGCTGGAGTACAGTCGGTGTGCAGTTAGACAGGATAATACTGTATATAGGCCTATGTCAGTCTATATTGAAGTCATTAAGGTTAATCCTTCTAAATGGAAAAGGAACTGTACACAGCGTTGAATAGATAATAGTTGAGTAGATAACATGGCTTTGTGGTAGATAAATAAGGAATCCAAGTTTAAGAATGCACATAAGAAAACATCAATGATAAAATAAGTATTGTGCCTCAGAATGTGCTTCTCTGTTCTTCAATTCATGGTGGACAAGAAATGATTCTAATTCAGGACCTCGAGTAGCTTGATATTATTTTGAAAGCCTTCATTGAAAACCTTGACGACAGTAAAATGTAGGGAATCGGACACAAGGAGAATGCCATCGTATATCCTGTCCTTCCTTTCTATTGCTAGTGCTACAGCACAGGCAGAAACATCTCTTTTATTGAGTAGAAGTGAAACTCTTTTTCATTGTGTTGTCCCGGTATCAGACGCTGTAGTACTGGATGTGAATAATGCATAAGGCGTCTTGCCTGTACACTATGTAAATAGTCAACAATGGCAACAGCGGTAACAACAGGTTTGGGGCTTCTGGAGCATTATGTAAAGTGGCCGGGGGCCGTGTGTCCGGCTCTCTCCCCTGCTATTGAGGCAGCAGGCGGCAGGGCGGCCAGCCCCTCTGAAGGGAAGCGGGATGCAGGCTGGATGGTTGGCTGCTCCAGGGGCCTGGAGGGGACATGCTCAGAATTAATGAGAACAATTTAGCAAGGGGCAAGGGTGCATTTATGAAGGGGTCCATGAGGAGTACTGGAGGTCTCCTCTCCCTCCCTCCTTCTTCACCCCCACCTCTGGAAGTTACCTTGTTCCCTGGAGGTCACCTCATCTCACCTCAGACACACTACTGTAATGGATTGTTGCCCAGGAGATGATTAACAAATGCTGATGCCCAATGTCTGGTCTGCACAAACTGATTTTTATAGACCATAGAATCCTGTGTGATATACAGTAACTGTTCCACTGGTTTTTAACCTAGAGTACACACTGCCTCGTACAATGTAAATGACAATGTCCTAAAATGTGTATTGTATCCTTACTTTTATGCTTACTTTTATTCTACATGTAAAAAAGGAGAGAAAAAAGGTAAAAACATTTAACCTTTTGCTTTTCCTTTGCCTATAACTCAATAGGAAGATACACTGCGTTATAAAGAGGGATCAGGTTAAGGCTAACCCATATTTCTTTTCCTTCTCAGGCAACATAGAATACAGCTGTCCCGCCACAAACGAGTGTGAGATCACAAAACGGAGACGCAAGTCATGTCAAGCCTGCCGCTTTATGAAGTGTCTCAAAGTGGGGATGCTCAAGGAAGGCAAGTAAATCTCTAAGTGTCTGTCTGTCTGTCTGTCTGTCTGTCTGTCTGTCTGTCCATCTGTCTGTTTGTCTTGGTATCACTCTCTTTATGTTAATTAAAATAATCTCAAAATTCGCAGCAGTGGCCAGACAACTGATCTGAGTCCCTGGTCTGTTCTGTCCTCCCCCTACCAACACAGCAGTAAATCATGGGCAGCTGAGCTGGGGACAGAAATATGCTGAATAGGTCGATCCTGCTGTCTGAGTAATAGAAATGTAACAGTATTCCGACTGGAAAGGCTTCTGCTGGGTCCCTGAGCACACACTCCGGCTAGTCTCAGCTCTCCCCGGCATATTGATCCGCTAAATGTTTTCCGAACATCTCAGCTCTCTTCTTGTGGATGATTTTATAAAGTCACCCCAACTGGGAATTCAGTGACAATTAAAAATGCTGCCGATGGATTTCTCCGGCCAGGTTTCTTACCCCCTGCCAGGCCCCCTGAGACCCCAGGCTGGGCTGCTCCTTCCGGGGAAGGCCCTGGCCCCCTAGCCCCCTACCAACCTGGCCCCCTCCCTTGCATTACTGCCTCTTTATCCCCCTCCCCTCACTTGTTGGTCTCTCCAAACAGCCCCAACACATGAATAATGAGAGCAGTGTGGCTGGGGAATGGGGAGGTGCTGTCATATTTATTTAGCTGCCCGCTGGGAAGAGCTCTTTAAGGAAACATGCTCTTTATGTCTTACTTTCCGCGAGCGCTGGTGAGAATAGGTCAAGTGGTGCTTATGTTTGACTAAGCATGATTATCCCTCCACTGCCACTGTACTACAGGGTAGACGTGAAGAAAAGACTCAGAGGGAGATATTCTCTATTACGGTGGCAGAAAAACACAACATGATTAGTCATTTTATACTCTAATTTTATACTCCATAGCAGTAGCCTAATTACAATCCCTTAAAATATGTTGTTAACTAAGTACAACTATTTTCATGTTGTTTTTGGTATCCTTACTCATCAACATGACATGCAGTATACCCAACTGTTACCCCACCCCCGTCTCCCTTAATTCACCAGAGAATGGAATGTATAGTACATCCTATCCCATCTCCAACTCCAGCGGCATAGTAGTCTATATAGATCTCTGCTTTGTAACATAATCTCCTTACTGCACGAAGCAAGATAAAGAGACTGGGCCAGAAAGACAGATTCATCGCTTTACTATCCAATGAAAAATTAATTCCAATATATCATCTGGGGGAATAAGAGACTACAAAATATGTAGTGATGGTCATAAATGCCTGGCCATGTGTCGGGTCAAGGTAGGAGATAGTATAGAGAGAGTGTAGAGATCAAATATGCAGAGAGAGACTTAGTCCAGCATTCTAATGCATACTTCTGTATATTCAGCATATCCACAGATTGAAAACTACGCTAATTTTTACAGAGTGGGTTTCGCCACATATTAGAATGGAGGTAGAGATTACCTCTGGCTCTGTGAAGTCCTTCAGGAATCAGGTCACCCTCCTCTCTCCCACCTCCAGCGACGCTTTTCAAACACAATCAAAAGAAGTAAATACATTTCCCAAATTAACAGAAAGATGTGAAATGCATCTTAATGCACGCCACACGCTATCTTCTCCTTAAAGCAAGGTCAGGCGTTTTACGGCGGCGTGCGTGAGTGTGAAACCAATGAATCTGGTCACGGGGACTAGGGACTGGAGGAGATGCTAGTCTAAGCTCTACGAAGCCATCGGCTCAACGCCATGTCCAGGCTCAGGGGCTGGAGATGGTCAACGCTCATGTGACTAAAGATACCTCTCTGGAGTTCATTACTGCAGAAAGGTCATTCACTCAAGAAAAAAGAAAATACTAATTATAACTTTATAGCTCTACCAAAGGTGAAATGCAGTTTCCTACCATCAGGCGCTCTATGGAACTACAGTACATTTTAATGCATCACAACACACCTAACATCTCTTTTTAAATGTTCACATGTTAGTCATTTAGCGCTCTTATCCAAAGTGACTTACAGTAGTGACTACATGCATTTGTCATACTTTTTCATGCTGGTCCCCCGTTGGAATTGAACCCTGGCGTTGCAAGCCCAATGCTCTAACAACTGATCCACACGGGCCATGATATGACTGAATTTCAAGACATTCAGGGAGATCTTGGAAGTGCAAATGAATTACTTTTTTCCCTCAGTGCCCATGTTAAGGTTAATAGTTAATACCTTTCAAAGAAAGGCATTTCAAGGCTTTACCTCCCCTACTGATTAAGCGAGTACATGGTAAGGAATTAGTGCATGTTTTTAGTCCATTGGAAAAGGCTCCAGTTTATCTCTGTAGACGTCTTAAGGGAAGTGTAAGGGAAGTGATCTCCAAAGATCAGCAGTCCGCTTAAAGGGGATCTGCCAGAGACTTGAGTTGAATCGCTCTACTTTCCCCCGACTGTATAAAAGAGGAAGTGATCAATAGAAGAATCAAATGTCAGGGGCTACAGGTTTCTCCTCTGATCAATGGAGGGGGATCAGAGCTGAGAGAGAGCGAAAGAGGAACAGATACTATTGAGAGATTACATTGACATAATTCAATGGCAGATGCCCCCCCACACACTGACACACACACATGCAGACACACACACACAGACACATACACACATCACACACACTCCCACGCTACAGTACTGCTGTGCTACCTCTCAGTAATAGGCTCTATCTTGTTATGTTCCCTGGGCTGACAGGTGGGAGCACAACAGACATGTTTTAAAGGAGGGTGAAAGAGGCTGATACACAATAAACCTTCCCGTATATCACTCTGATTAGAAGACACGCGATAGAACAACCACATCACACAAGAGCACCCCTATCATCCTTACTACAACATAAAGTATGTACATACAAGCCACATACTGTACATGCATACACATAAAAATGGATTCACGCCAACACATAAGTAAGACATGTACACAGACAGCCACTGAATGTGTGCTTCAGGAAATGGGGATTCAATTGTTTGGTTCCATAAGAACCTATTAAAAGAATGAACATGCAATGTGAGATGTTTCAAACAGCCCAATGTTTTTCCACAAAGTGTAACTTGGCCTTCATATGGAGCCTGCATCTTGAGTGGGGCGTGAACCCAGCGTGATGTTATTGCAATAGGGTTAGATAGTTCCACTACGATATGGGCAGGTGGACAGAGCATGTGATGAGAGCAGACTGGGGGCCCAATCAGCAGATAGGGATAGGGGGGCCATCGTGTGACCATTTTTCCGCTGCCCTCGCTCATCACCACTCGTGATTAAAAATGCTGCAACACGCTTACAAGCATGCAAAGCTGGCAACAGGGGCTCTTTGAAATAGTGCTGACGGGGGTTTAGCAGGGTGGCTGCCTTGAAAGGCAGGGTTCACCATGCCTCGCCATGTGTCCTTCTGATTTTCCCAGCTAAAATAGGGTCCGCCTAAGCCCCGCTTGGCACTGCCAACCATCCCAGACATCCTGACACTTTCCCCAGGGAGAGACATCCAGAACAGGTGACGGGCTCAAAATAAGGGCCCCTACTACGGCCGACCACACAAAGTGAGGGAAGACAGGCCCTTTTGTAGGAGTGTGCTCTGAGTGGGATTATTATTGTTTTTGGAGAGAAAGAGGAGCCCTAGGTCAGCTGGCCCCAGCCTCCGCCCCTAGCCCGCCGCTAATCTGTGCACAAATGCCAGCCGCCTTGGCCAAAAGCCCTTTACCCCTTTACCCCTGCACCCTGCTTTGAAGAGCTGACACCCGAGATAACCGGCCACTACCACCCTCCCTTTACCCAACCACAGGGTGATGGGGCAGGCCGTTAAACACAGAGGTGATGAGGCAGAACTCACCCCTCTTCACACACACATTCACATACACACAGACACATTTACATACACAAAGACACATACACACAAATACATGCAGTACCGATGCACCGGACACAAACAAACAATCCAAAGCTTGGTCCATGGCTCACCGAAGTGACACATAGGCTTGACCAAGGCCTCTGTGAGTTTCTCCAAGAGGAGTCAGACACATGGAAAGAACTGGTCTACTTCTCTCTCTCTCTCTCTCTCTCTCTCTCTCTCTCTCTCTCTCTCTCTCTCTCTCTCTCTCTCTCTCTCTCTCTCTCTCTCTCTCTCTCTCTCTCTCTCTCTCTCTCTCTCTCTCTCTCTCTCTCTCTCTCTCTCTCTCTCTCTCTCTCTCTCTCTCTCTCTCTCTCTCTCTCTCTCTCTCTCTCTCTCTCTCTCTCTCTCTCTCTCTCTCTCTCTGTCTCATTCTCTCCCTGTATGGTCCTGTTTGACTGTAAAATGAGACAGGTTAGTGCCAAGCTTTAATTCCTGTCAGCATCTGGTAATTATGACCGGGAAAGCTCTAATTACAAGAGGCACCCATGTACCTGGGACTCCTCGTCACTGTGGCTTTACGCTGGCTGACACGTACAGCCACATGACTCACCAGCCAGCCCAGACCAACACCACAAGACAGCTCATAGGCTATGGTACATCCACACCTGGCTGTATCTGAGCTCCTCAGGAGAGCCCAGAGAAACTCTAGAATGTGGTGACATCACAATTATCGCTGGTATTTTCCACTCCTATAGTACAACCAGATAAATCTGAATCGTAACCCTCCTAAGCACTTAAACCTTGCAAGCACCAACTTGGTGACATAGGAGTCCGTCTTGTCATGGGTTCATTCTCGAAGCCTCGTCCCTGAATAGATTTACTGGTCAAATATTCCTTGACACTATTTTTACATGCTACATATGAAAGATGTAAATTGGGGAATGAGGAATTTGTGATGTTCACTAATGTGGCAGCCGTCAGATGATCCCCCAGTGTTTGCTGAGAAGGATGGGTCTCTTCTGGGGATTGTGGGTAATTAGGTTAGTAGGTTGTCAGTGTCAGGAAATTTAAAGACAATCCTAATCAGATGTGTTTCTAGGGAATCAAATAATTTATATAAGTCGAATAAAATCTCCTTATTCTATTCCTACATGATAATCCTGTTTGCTATAGCTACCCATGCATAGAGTCTAGTTTGGGAGAAGGGGGTATGGTTCACTCAATGGAAAGGGTGAAAATGAAAATGACCGTTTTCATAATCCATCGTTTCCGTCCTTTCTATTGAATGAAGGCTATTATTTCCGTACTAAATCATCTTATTCTTTCTCCCCATCCATCCCCACTGACTGTTCCCTCCATCGTCCTCTAATCACTGTACATAGGGACATCCAAACCCATCCTCCAAGAGAGTATAGGCTGAGGGGGAAATTGTATTAGCCTCATTTGCAGTGGTCACACAATACCCAGCTATGACACTGTCTTTGTAGTTATAAAGTGTTGAAATCATCAAGTCCTCTCCCTGTCAGTGATTTTAGCAGAGGGCACTTGGTGTGCTGACAAATACATCTCCTCCACCAGCTAGACCATACATACAGTACAGGATAATACCTCTGATCAAATCTGGTTTAGCATCCATTTGTTTAGGGGGTTTAGGTTATACATAATGGGGAAATAGATAGACATTTACTATACAGGGTAAAGATCCATCAGGCCCGTTCAGCAGTGTGCAGGACCGAGTCCCTGTCCAGCCCCAACAGGATGTTAAACATAAATGTTTTGCATACGATTAAATGAAATCACCAAACACCATCCTGTATCACATAAATGGAACACTGCAGATTAAATAGTTTAACTCTGTTGAAAAATAATAGAATAGAAAGGACAATCCAAATGGAAACGTTCTTATCAAATAATGAAATAATAAATAACTTATGTTACGATGAGGTTGGTGACATTTATAGTATCAGTGCAGGACCTGGTCCCCTGTGAGTGGCAGAGAGTGATAAGCCTCATGCCTGTCCCGTGAAAGAGGGGTGAAATAAGGAGCTTTTATTGGAAAGCTAACCTCTATCTATCTGTGTCATAATTCTATAAGACTGTACACCAGACAGTGTGTGGATGTGGTTGTGTGTTCATTCCTCCTACATTAGCTACATGGCTGGACACATAGGCCTCTAGACACTGAGCTCACAGGTACCTGCCTTGTTGTTCATTAGTATGCCGTCCACCTCACCCAAAAAACTAAATAATTAGAGGACCAGTCTGTGAGATCATTGACCCTGCATTAAATATTCATATGTTTAGAGCTTCGTCAGGCTCGGCAGTGTCACAGTAGACCAGCCAGGCATGGACCACATATGGGAACGCAGCGCCAGCCGGCCGTCCTTCTGACACACTGACACTCCCTTTACTCTCTCTCACCATGCAGACAACAGAACAGAGACATTCCTCTGGACAGACACACACACCTCAGCTTGGTCAGTCTTTTAGACGTAATGCCCCCTCTTATAACTAGAGGAATACTTTAGATTTGTTTTTGATCATGTCGGAATCTGATGAGTGAATCTTAGTGTGTGATTGGGGAGTTCGACATAAATGTTTGTTGTGTTACTCTCTACCAATAACAATGTACTAATTGTGGAACTACTTAAAACAGTGTTAAATTGCTATTTTTATTGATAACATTCCTAAGTTGTAGAATTGATTTATTTATTTTATTTGTCAGAATGGTGAAATTGGATTTCCTACTCAAAGGTCTCCTTGCATCTTGTCATGTGTCAGGTGTGCGTCTGGACCGTGTGCGAGGGGGAAGACAGAAGTACAAGAGAAGGATGGATGCGGAGAACACAGCGTACCTGGGCCTCACACTCCCCCCTCCTGCCAAAAAACCCCGTGAGTAGTGCTCTGTCACCTCACTACCCACCCCCTTCCCGCAGCGTTCCCCCAGACCAGGTTCACTTAAAGATAAATGCATTTTATTCAGACCAGATTCTCCTGTTGTCTGGATAGGTGTATTTCCATGGGAGAGCACTTCTAGAGAATATATATTAGGCCAGACAGGCATTGTTCTGGTAACAGCTGAGTTATGACAAATCTCAGAGCAGATGACCGATATTAAACAGTGACTGGCTTCTCAGGGATGGCAGTCCTAGGAATATCCTCTCACATAATGTTGACTAATGTGAGGAGAATCTTTATTATCAACCATATTAAACCATTCATTCGTTTACTTGTTAGAGCTAGAAAGAGAGAGTGAATGATTGTATATCCTAGCATGTACGTTTGTATCTGAGAGTACCTGTATTTGCATCACAATAATGTGACCTTTGACTGTTGTTTTGACCACCTCTGCTTCCTTGTCAGTCACAAAGATAGTGTCCCACCTGCTGGTGGCCGAACCAGAGAAGATCTACGCCATGCCTGACCCCACCATGCCTGAGAGTGACATCAAGGCCCTCACCACGCTGTGTGACCTGGCTGACCGGGAGCTGGTTGTCATCATTGGCTGGGCCAAGCATATCCCAGGTACGCCCACCCATCTACAACCCACTGCACTACTTGAGCACCATAGAAAGATATAGAACACCATTCACTCATGATCAGCTATAACATACTGTGTAGTTCGAAAAACAACACGTGATAGCAGTTTAGATACAGAACCAGTCATTCATTTCAACTGGTAGAATCTGACATCATGATTAGTCCTTGTTAGTTCCATTTAGAGTAGTTCAACACCAAGTCACCCTAATGAACCCTCTATCCCATCATCCATTTCCCTGCCTTTGCTTCCGATGGGTGCGCATGCACACACACACACACACACACACACACACACACACACACACACACACACACACACACACACACACACACACACACACACACACGCACAAATGCAAACACAGATAATTAATGTCAGCAGCTCACATGGACCTAGGGGCAAAATGGAGACAGCTTTAAAATAATCAAACGAATAGAGTCCAGCTAAAATCCCTACTCTGAATGGGGAGGGACTACAGCCCTGGTGTCAATATATACCATAACCACAGTGGAGATTTAGAGCAGAGCACAGGACAGCTCACTCACTCACACACACACACACACACACACACACACACACACACACACACACACACACACACACACACACACACACACGCACACACACGCACACACACACACACACACACACACACACACACACACACACACACTTCAATTGAATTATTGATAGGCATAATCATGTTTCTTCTCTGCTCCATAGACATCGTGATAGACGAGGTGTTAGGTAATGAGATGCTGTTAAATTAAGAATACCACATTCTATGTCAGCAGAAATTCTGCTCCATTCTAGAATTTTCTCTTGATTCTGACAGTCAACATATTGTTTAGGGACTCTTTTAGCAACCAAAGCAGAGTCTGTCTGATCTTGAGGTTGACCCTGATAACTCTAGAACATTATAGCACGCTAGGCATAGAGGTAACCCACTGAAAGACTGTGTCCCTCAGTACAGCTTCTGTTGTATAGCCTCTCTGTACCCTCGTCTTCTCATCAGCATAGCAGACATGTGTCTGCGCTGACATCAGCTGCAGAACGCCTGCTGTAGTTTAAGCTGGGCCTCTCTTGGTTCTCACCTTGTGTGCAGGACATGTAGTTGTGACAACTGTACCTGGACAGACAGGTGGTCGGTATATCTGAGAAGAGAAGAAGTGTAGTAGTCAGCTACAGATCTAGAGATTAGGACTTTCCCAACCAGACTGTTCTGTACAGCCCATTGTCAGCAGAGGGAGAGTTTAACCAAGGAGCTTACTCAGGACTGGATCAGACTGACCCAATAACACAGTCTCATCCCATTTACCTAGCCAAAACAAGCCAGCCAGGTACACTACCTCTGGCTAGAATATACAGAGAAAACACCACTTTTCACCTCTGGCAATGTGCAGGGTTGTAGTATTATACAGAGAATATTACAGAATTCTCTTCAAATTATTGAATAACTATGAAAGTATATGAGAGTTGAATCAGTTTGATTACCGATAGGCTATTAAACTGTCATGTTTTCAGGGCCTTTGTCTTCCTGTGTTGACATACAGTACAGTAAATATGGCGTGCTAACTAGAGTGCTCTGTATGGCAAAGCTTTTAAGTGCTGCGTTAATCCGATTATCATAACCTGCATTGTACAGTGGATAGTTGACTAATCTTAATTGGATTTGCCATGGAAGGCCTGAGAATGATCATCACTCCATAATGATGGTTTAACCCAAAATCCAACCGGAAGCCAGACTGTCTGACATGTCTAAATGTGTGGAAATGCTTGGCTTTGCATAGTGCTACTGTTGTACTGTACAAGCTGCAGCAGGATGATTTAGCATTCTGATCTGCCTGTATACCCACACACAAACATTTGCATCTCTTACCTATTGTTTATATTTACATGACTACTCATAGGAGTCAGGTAAATATAAACAACAGCGACTTACTGTATTCAGGGGTTACACATTTAAATTACAGAGTCTAAATTCTATTTTTAACTTCTAAAAATTATAACACAGTGTCAGGACTAAAATCTAATTTACAACCTTTATGATTCTTTACCTACCCCAAAAGTGGTAATAAAATGGTAAAATTTGAATGAAAAGGGAGACTGAAGCTGTAACTCCAAAGCTCCCCTGTTCTCCCTGTGGTGAGCTCTGTATTAGGTCATTCCCTCTACACCAGCCATGAAATGGCTGCATAATTGAGTTGTACATGGCTGAACCTGATCAGAGATGGTTCACTGGCTGACCCAGACTCCATGCACTAATACTCTATGCACCAATGGCACCCCAGGGCAGTCTAGCACAGCCACAGAGCACAGAGGACCATATTTCTCCCCCCATCCACGCTCTCTGTGAGGAAAAGAGAGGGAGAAAACTGCTGATTGCATTCTGATAGATTTTTTGGCCTTTGGCAATGGAATTAAAAAGATTAACAGTTCATTATGAAGTGGGCCACATTGATTAGGACATTGACAGATGGGCAATGACCAGATTCCAAAGGTAACAATTTATACGTCAAGAAAATTGGCACTTAAGTTCTCCCAATAGATTTTTCATTGCACCTTTTCTTGGCTAACATTTGAAAAAGTGTTTTAAAAGTGCTGTAATTTGACATCTAGATCTAACCAAGTCTAATTCGAGGATGATTAAGGAACAGCAAAGCGGTACTATTAGCTTCCGTAAACGGTATCATTCTCTCACAAGATCCCATATCAATTTAGTGTGTTATCTCACCTCTAATTTATGGGCTAGAAATACATTACATTACTATCCTACATTATAGTATAATTGTACAGCTATACTGTAGCTGAGGATCTCAATCACAGATGGCTGGTGGCACCGGAATTGGGGAGGACAGGCTCATAGTATTGGCTGAAATGGACGGAATTGTATCAGACACAAACACATAGTTGATACCTATCACGTTTCAGGTAAAACCCAGATGTAGACAGTGTCGAAGAAACAAAAGTTTATTTCTAAAACAGGGGCAGGCAAACGACAGGTCAAAGGCAGGCATTGGTCAATAATCCAGAGTGGGTGCAAGGGGTCCAGAACGGCAGGCAGTCTCAGGGTCAGGGCAGGCATTGGTCAATAATCCAGAGTGGGTGCAAGGGGTCCAGAACGGCAGACAGTCTCAGGGTCAGGGCAGGCAGTGGTCAATAATCCAGAGTGGGTGCAAGGGGTCCAGAACGGCAGGCAGTCTCAGGGTCAGGGCAGGCAGTGGTCAATAATCCAGAGTGGGTGCAAGGGGTCCAGAACGGCAGGCAGTCTCAGGGTCAGGGCAGGCAGTGGTCAATAATCCAGTAAGGTACAGAACGGCAGACAGTCTCAGGGTCAGGGCAGGCAGGGGTCAATAATCCAGTAAGGTGGGGTAAAGTACAGAACGGTAGGCAGTCTCAGGGTCAGGGCAGGCAGGGGTCAATAATCCAGTAAGGTGGGGTAAAGTACAGAACGGTAGGCAGTCTCAGGGTCAGGGAAGGCAGAACGGTCAAAACCGGGAAGGACTAGAAAACAGGAGCAAGATACAGGCAGGAGCAGGGGAACAAACGCTGGTAGGTTTCACGAACAAAACGAACTGGCAACAGACAAACAGAGAACACAGGTATAAATACACAGGGGATAATGGAGAAGATGGGTGACACCTGGAGGGGGGTGGAGACAAGCACAAAGACAGGTGAAACAGATCAGGGTGTGACAATACCGTTCCATTCACTCCATTCCAGCTATTATTATGAGCCGTCCTCCCCTTAACCACAGGACTAACTAACACAATACCTAGATAGACATAATAATTGTTCATCAATAGTCCACACACTGTAATCAGACTGTACAGTCAGTACATTGAGTTTACATACCAGGAAATAAGTTGGTGTTGCTGTTCCCTGGCACAGTTTGCTATTATCATCTCTGAGGATAAGGTTCTCTTATGACAGCCTTTACTTTTGATTAATTAGTAATCATTATGAAGCTTTGAATGCCAGCATCTCTCTCTGCCAGCAGCAGAGGGGGGAGACTAATATGGCCGTGGGCTAACTGGGACTGGGGCTGGGGCCCGGTCATTAAGGTCAGTGTTAGGGGGACGATGACAGAATGCTTTTTGCTCCTAAGGTGCTAACAAACTTTGACACACATAGCTGCCCACTGACACCCCCCCCCCCCCCAGCTGCATTTCACTGTCCACGCGGTTTAGGATCGAACTCAGTATACTGCCAGTCTCCACATGGCTATGACCTGTGTGTTCCCGTTCATTAGAGTGGTGATGGTCACAGAGGGCGGGTGCGCTGCTGAACCCCCAACCCCTCCAAAACGACCCCCTCAGCACTTAACCCAGGCACAGTGTGAATGTCATGTGCCACAATGTGGAATCTGCCATGCATGGCGCTTTTATAAGAGGGTCTCATTGTTAGAGGGGGCAGACGTTTGTCACCTGCTGTCAGACCTCCCATTCTGCTTCCAGGGTCGGAATGTTTTCTGACGGGAATTCTGTGGCATGATTCTGTGGGTTCACTGAGTGCTGGATGTCCTCCTCCTGCTGTTTGTTTCTAGTCCACATACCTAAACCTGCTCTGCTATGATTGATAGTGTATTTCACTGGGGGAAACACACTACATATCCTAGTATGTTTTGTAAGCCATTTCATGGTATAATAATATTTTTTCTACAATTTGGTAAAACCCAGAATGGCTGATCTCGTTTTTGAAATAGCAAAGTCTAGCGTTGCAGTTCGACCCAACAACCTAATGAATTGGCCTGGTTGTTATTTATTACTGGTCTTATTGGTGATCTACTTTTTATTTCATTCCAGCCTGTAGCTCAGTATACAGACTACGTTGGTCATGAAGCTTATGTTTAGTGGTTAGCGGGGAACAAGGCGGTGATGTGTAGGAGAGATCACGCCTCTTGTATGTTGTCGTATCTGTGTCAGCTCCCTACAGCCCCCTCCTTCCCACAGCCCCCTTCGGGTTCCTGTTTTCTTTTTGTCATTAAATTGTGAAATCTACTTACTGTGTTGTCGGGCTGATCCCACTCAAGCTGTGTAATATCCTTGTAATAGAGTGTGAATACTGCCGGGCAATACATCAGCACCTCATCAGTGTACTTTATTAAATATAGACACCAACAGACAGCTCTTAGTATATTCAATTTACCCTCTGACGTAGACTTCAACACACCAGATAAAGATAGATTGAGCAATCAGGTGGATGCTGAGGCCTGAACCCAGGGAGGCAGACAGGCAGGCAGAGTGGGTGCTGGGAGATTGAGATGGGGGGAGTATCAGATGGCCAGGCAGGGATGGAGACCAGGTGGGAGACTGAGAGAGAGACAGAGGCAGGGAGGGAGAGAGAGGCAGGGATAGCGAGACACGGGTAGGGAGAGAGGCAGGCAGGCAGGGAGGTAGGCAGGCAGGGAGGGAGAGAGAGGCAGGGAGAGAGAGAAAGGCAGGCAGGGAGAGAGAGAGAGGCAGGGAGGGAGAGAGAGAGAGAGAAAGGCAGGGAGGGAGAGAGAGAGAGAGAGGCAGGGAGGGAGGGAGAGGCAGGGATAGAGAGACATAGGTAGGGAGAGAGGCAGGGAGGGAGAGAGGCAGGCAGGGAGGGAGAGAGAGAGGGGCAGGGAGGGGAGAGAGAGGCAGGGAGAGAGAGAAAGGCAGGGATGGAGAGAGCGAGAAGCAAGAAGGGAGAGAGAGAAAAAGGCAGGGAGGGAGAGAGAGAGAAAAAGGCAGGGAGGGAGAGAGAGAAAGAGGCAGGGAGGGAAAGAGAGAGGGAGAGGGAGGGAGGAAGAGAGAGAGGCATAGAGAGACACAGGCAGAGAGACACAGGTAGGGAGAGAGGCAGGCAAGCAGGCCGGCAGGCAGGGAGAGAGGCAGGCAGGGAGGGTGAGAGGCAGACAGGCAGGGAGGGAGAGAGAGAGAGGCATGGAGGGAGAGAGAGAGAGAGGCAGGGAGGGAGAGAGAGAGGCAGGGATAGAGAGAGGGAGGCAGGCAGTGAGACTGGGAGAGAGGCAGGGAGGCAAGCAGGGAGAGAGACAGCGGGAGAGAAGCAGGGAGGGAGATGGGTAGGAAAGGGGCATCTGCCAGGAACAGAGAAGGGGGAGTATTTGGTTTTGTTACAATGCTACAAATTGTTACCATTTTAAATGAGCAGTTACCAGCAAGCCAAGCATCAAATCTGTCTGAATGCATTTTACATTTTGATGTAAGATGACGTACAAAAGGCTCAACATCAACAGGGTATAAATAGTATTACTAATTTGCAGTGAGGAAGTCTTTCAGAGAGCTGATGATGTGCCTTTAGACATTGTCAACTAGGCGTTAGCTGTCCCTCCCTCATTAAGGCGTGTTGCTGGTTGGCAGCAGAGATAAATGATGTGTAATTATGTGAATGATTAAAGTCAGAATCCTCCTGGTCTTTGGGCTAAACAGAGATATATAACGCCAAATGAGGGCTGTGGGACTCTTGAGACGGCTAAATACTCCCGAGCCGGGGTCACGGGGTCAGGGGGTGCAGATTAAGACAAGGGGATTACTGTATTTAACGTTATACAACCTCATAACGTTCACAGGCCGCTGGTCAAATCACCCATTCCCAGCTACTTATAATTGGACAATGGTCTGGTGTTCATTTTAAAAGTAGAGATAGCTGGCACTCCTGAAAAGTGGATTACTGAACCATTTAGTCACAAAACAGGATGAAATGTATTAATTATCTATCATCCAGCTATATGTGACTATCAAATCAAATTAAATTGTATTGGTCACATACACATATTTAGCAGATGTTATTGCAGGTGTAGCGAAATGCTTGTGTTCCTAGCTCCAGTAGTATCTAACAATGCAGTAGTATCAAAAAATGATTCACAACAATACACACAAATCTAAAATAAGAGATTTTCCACTGCTGAAATTCAAGATGTACTGAAATGCATATACCACTGAAATTGAAGGTGTACTGAATTGTATCTGTAAAAGCGTATATGACAGGGTAGTTTGGGTAATGTGTTATGTAATATGTTACAAGTGAAGGCTTGCGGCGGCCTGACTTGAGCTGTGCTGTACGTGTGGCCGAGGTTCAGGTCAAATTATTTATGTCAAGCACAGCAATTTATTACCAAGAAGCTATTGATTGGGTCCTCCTGACGCTTTCATGTAAATTCAGAAAGAATCATGGCTGGCAGCTGCAGCTTACGCATACACACGCACACACACTCACAAACACGCACAAACACACATGGCCACGCACAAAACACACGGGCACACACACTGGCACACACACACACACAAGCTTGCACATGCACATTCCAACCAAAATGACCAGACAGCTTTGCATCTGCTCCAGTCTGTTTGTATCAAACAGATGTATTTAATCAACCTTAAGACAGTACTGTATAACTGATCAGGAGCACATATTATAAACATTACAGCTTCTTGCAATAAACTCTAAGTGTGGTTTAAAAAAAATAAGAATGTATCTGTCTCTGAAATAAAAGTAGTAGATTTGGGGATGTTTTAAAAGCTACTTTATTTGGAATAAAAGCTTTGATATAGGTAGATGAGCAGCCAGTTTAGTACAGAGCTGAATACGATGAGCTGAACCTCTGGGGCTCTTTTAAGGTTAGTATTGCTCAAACTAGATGGCGGGCACTTGACTGGCTGAGGTGAGAATGCCGTTGGGCAAAAGTCTTCAGGGCTCGCTTGTCCTTCTGAAAGCCAGCCATGATATACTGTACACTACATGATCAAAAGAATGTGGACACCTGCTCGTCGAGCATCTCATTCCAAAATCATGGGCATTAATGTGGAGTTGGTTCCCCTTTTCTGCTATAACAGCCTCCACTCTTCTGGGAAGACTTTCTACTAGACGTTGTAACATTACTGCGGGGACTTGCTTCCATTCAGCCACAAGCGCATTAGTGACGTCGGGCACTGATATTGGGAGCGCCTGGCTTGCAGTCGGCGTTCCGATTCATCCCAAAGGTGATCGATGGGGTTGAGGTCAGGGCTCTGTGCAGGCCAGTCAAGGTCTTCCACACCAATCTCGACAAACCATTTCTGTATGGACCTCGCTTTGTGCACGGGAGCATTGGCATGTTGAAACAGAAAAGGACCTTCCCCAAACTGTTGCCACAAAGTTGGAAGCAAAGAATCGTCTAGAATATCATTGTATGCTGTAGAGTTAAGATTTCCCTTCACTGGAACTAAGGGGCCTAGCCCAAACCATGAAAAACAGCCCCAGACCATAATTCCTCCTCCACCAAATTTTACAGTTGGCACTATGCATTGGGGCAGGTAGCATTCTCCTGACATCTGCCAAACCCAGATTCGTCTGTCGGACTACCAGATGGTGAATCGTGATTCATCACCGCAGAGAACACGTTTACACGGCTCCAGAGACCAATGGTGGCAAGCTTTACACCACTCCAGCCGACTTTTGGCATTGCGCATGGTGATCTTAGGCTTGTGTGCGGCTGCTCAGCCATGGAAACCCATTTCATGAAGCTCCCGACAAACAGTTATTGTGCTGACGATGCTTCCAGAGGCAGTTTGGAACTCGGTAGGGAGTGGTGCAACTGAGGACAGACGTTTTTTACGGCCTAAGCGCTTCAGCACTCGCGGTTGAACCGTTGCTGCTCCTTTGACGGTGCCACGATGAAAGTCACGGAGCTCTTCAGTAAGGCCATTCTACTGCCAATGTTTATTTATGGATATTGCATGGCTGTGTGCTCAATTTTATACACCTGTCAGCAACGGGTGGGGCAGAAAGAGCCAAATCCACTAATTTGAAGGGGTGTCCACATACTTTTGTATATATAGTTGAAGTCGGAAGGTTACATACACTTCGGTTGGAGTCATTAAAACTCGTTTTTCAACCACTCCACAAATTTTTTGTTAACAAACTATAGTTTTAGCAAGTTAGTTAGGACATCTAAGTAATTTTTCCAACAATTGTTTACAGACAGATTATTTCACTTATAATTCACTGTATCTCAATTCCAGTGGGTCAGAAGTTTACATACACTAAGTTGACTGTGCCTTTAAACAGCTTGGAAAATTCCAGAAAATGATCTCATGGCATTAGTAGCTTCTGATAGGCTAATTGACATCATATGAGTCAATTGGAGGTGTACTTGTGGATGTATTTCAGGGCCTACCTTCAAACTAAGTGCCTCTTTGCTTGACATCATGGGAAAATCAAAAGAAATCAGCCAAGATCTCAGAAAAACATTGTAGACCTCCACAAGTCTGCTTCATCCCTGGGAGCAATTTCCAAATGCCTGAAGATACCACGTTCATCTGTACAAACAATAGTATGCAAGTATAAACACCATGGGACCACGCAGCCGTTATACCACTCAGGAAGAAGACGCATTCATGTCTCCTAGAGATGAACGTACTTTGGTGCGAAAAGTGCAAATCAATCCCAGAACAACAGCAAAGGACCTTGTGAAGATGCCGGAGGAAACAAGTACAAAGGTATCTATATCCAGAGGAAAACGAGTCATATATCGACATAACCTGAAAGGACACTCAGCAAGGAAGAAGCCACTGCTCCAAAACCGGCATAAAAAGCCAGACTACGGTTTGCAGCTGCACATGGGGACAAAGATCATACTTTTTGGAGAAATGTCCTCTGGTCTGATGAAACAAAAATGGAACTGTTTGGCCATAATGAAACATAATGATGTTTCTCTTATGTTTGGAGGAAAAAGGGGGAGGCTTGCAAGCCAAAGAACACCATCCCAACCGTGAAGCACGGGGGTGACAGCATCATGTTCTGGGGGTGCTTTGCTGCAGGAGGGACTGGTGCACTTCACAAAATAGATGGCATTATGAGGATGGAAAATATGTGGATATATTAAAGCAACCTCTCAAGCTATCGGTCAGGAGGTTAAAGCTTGGTCGCAAATGGGTCTTCCAAATGGACAATGACCCCAAGCATACTTCCATGTTGTGGCAAAATGGCTTAAGGACAACAAAGTCAAGCTATTGGAGTGGCCATCACAAAGCCCTGACCTCAATCCCATAGAAATTTTGTGGGCAGAACTGAAAAAGCGTGGAGGCAAGGAGGCCGACAAACCTGACTCAGTTACACCAGCTCTGTCAGGAGGAATGGGCCAAAATTCACACAACTTATTGTGGGAAGCTTGTGGAAGGCTACCCAAAATGTTTGACCCAAGTTAAACAATTTAAAGGCAATGCTACCAAATACTAATTGAGTGTATGTAAACATCTGACCCACTGGGAATGTGATGAAAGAAATAAAAGCTGAAATAAATAATTTTCTCTACTATTATTCTGACATTTCACATTCTTAAAATAAAGTGGTGATCCTAATTGACCTAAAACAGGGAATTTTTACTTGGATTAAATGTCAGGAATTGTGAAAAACTGAGTTTAAATGTATTTGTCTAAGGTGTATGTAAACCTCCAACTTCAACTGTATATAGTGTAGCAGCCCCTGTCTAGCGAGAATGACTCTCTCTTTTTTCCCCCTATCGCTTTCTCTCTGTCTCTCTCTCTCTCTGTATCTCTGTATATCTCTCTGTGTGTTTCTCTTCCTCTCTCTTCTCCTTATCTCTCACTTCCTCTTTATCTTCTCCCTATCTCTCTCTTTCATTCCCTCCACCCCTTTCACGCTCTCTTTCCGTCTCCCTCCCTCGCTTCATCTCTCTCTCCATCCCTCTCTCTCGCTCTCTCTGTCAGTTCAGTAGTCTGATTGAGGATGAAATACGAGGGGGCTGCAGCTGGAGGGGGCCACCATGCCTCGTAATTACTTCTCTTTTTATGACCCGTGCTAATGGCCCTCGGGGAGAGGGAAACAATAATAAATTAATAGAATATGAACTCCCGCTCAACAGAAATCTCCAGCATTTCATTTTGGGCCGTCCTCTGCTCTGGCAGATGAAATGGCACCCTGATTAATCTGACGAGGGGTGGACCCAGAGGCAGCCGGCGCTGGTGTGGCCTGCCTGTTCTGCCACCATCTCACCCCCCTCCCTCAGTGAAGGGGTCTGTCGGAGATAAGGAGGATGGGGATTTTGGCTCTCCCCAATTGGCTTTTCACAGTTGTATCCAGAATAACAAACTAAGAATCCGAAGATGAACTTAAATACATTTCTACATATAAACATCTATAGGATTCTCACCTTAGAGGACAGAGGTAAGAGACTGTAACAGGGCTGTTTGGACAGGGATATTGTTGTATTTAAATCCAGTATACCTACGTCAGGGAGCAGAGCAGGACAAGCTGAGGGAAATCATCTGTCAAAGAAAACATTTATTCCTGTGTTATAACTTTCATATGTGATTTATACAAAATATTGCAGTGAAATGCTATTCAAGATTTGCCTTTATCAACCAGAGAGACTAGAGAGACGAGCCAAGCTTGTCAATGTTTTCGAACCCATTTCAAGTGGCTATGTTTATTGGAAACACAAACAAAACGAGTGTGATTTTATACTGCGCCTAGCCAGGGACAGGGATCATTGTGAGAACCAGTTGAGGCATGAAGTGAATTAGTCTACTGTTGAACCCAGTCATGGTCTTCAGTGTCTGGTTAAGAGGCGAGGAAGAGAGCATGTTCCCTGTCCACAGCCACCACGTCTGCCTGTCACCCTCTGAAATCGCAGGGACTGAGAGAGCTGCCCCCCCCCCCCCCCCCCCCCCCCCGCATGACTGTGATTGTGTGGTAGTATGGACCACAGTAGTATGCTATGTCAACATGACATTTCTCCTGAGGACTTCTTGTCCACATGTAATGAGGAGGTACATTGTGGTTAAACGGTGATAAAGTAGAGATGATTCACTGTAATCTACTGTATGTTCAAGTTCCATTGTGTTTCCTGGATAAAATAAATATACTGTCATGTAATGTCATTTTTAAATTCATAATGTAGATGCCTTTAAAACAATCCTCCCCTAACATCACAACATACCGTATATGAAAGCATGCTTATTCAAAAAGAACAAAAGAAATTTCAGAAATGTTTTTATTGCCCTCTGCTAGTTTAGCCTACTCACCCAGGGTAGCCTTGTGGAAAATGGCCTTCAACCACACAGACAGGTCTCTAAGTTTTGGTCAATATTGTGCCGTGTTTGCTCAAACCCCACCAAGGCAGTGGTGTGGAAATGAAGATGTAAATATTGATATTTCATTAGAGGAAATCACCCACTCCGACGGCACTTAACCGGGCTGCCTTCACAGCATGGCGGCCAGAGCGCTGTGTGACCTATGGAGTCTGGAAGTCACTTCATTACTCGATTAAATTGAGTGGAAAACGGCAAGTCAACGACACAAGATCCCATTTGGAGCCATAATTTAGGCCCTGAAGAGAGACAGAGCAGGGGAAAACACCACCTCTCCATCTCACAACACCGGATTCAATTCAAGGACTTTTAGCGTCAAACGTAATTGCAGGCTGCTGTGTTCAGTGTGTGCATATTGCTGAGAGGTGTCTGGTATAACAGAGGGATTTTGCATTCTCTTGTACAAATCTAGAACAAGTGCTCTCTATGTGCTGTCACATTGAGGGCAAGGTGTTCCGGTTGAGTGCTCCTTGGCATTAAAAGGGTGCACAAAGCCTAGGCTGTGATTGCATGCCAACCTGACGCAGAAATCAGGCTGAACCTTGTCTACACTTGCATGACAATTTCCTTGCGGCCAGTCCAGATTATCTCGCTAATGGCAAGGTACGGCTTTTCCAGTGCTGACAGGGACATTTCACAGCAAAGGATTTCAAATTCAAAAGGCACTCGCTCATCTGAGCTATCTTTGTTGCAGGTGAATGGTAACAATTGAATAAGATGAGAAAAAAATAAGAAACCAGCACACTGCTCTTGCTAGTATCACTGCTCTTTATTAAGCTTTACGTATCGGCCTCAAGGCCTTCGCCAGAGCTTTAAAAAGGATTTAAAATGCATTTTGGTGTGTAGTAGCACAGGCACCTGCACTTAGGCTTCCTCCTAAAATTATATTAGTTTGTGCTCCTAGCAGTTTTTGTTTGTGTCTGTATTGTGCTGGTCCTGTCTGTGGTTCACAGAGCCCCTGGCCACCCGGGTGGGCCTGCCTGTCCTGGGCCCTGCACCTGTCTCTGTCTGATCCTCCATTCGACTGACTATTGATTCCCCTTCACATTGTGAAGGCCCTCACATTCCGATCGCAATCTGTTAATGAATGTATCCTCCAGCTCTTCCCTCCTGTGGTCATCACTACGATAAGGGAAATGAAACTCTCCGCTACCCCCTTTTCTCTCTTTCCCTCTCTACCTTTTTCTTTCTGTTTCTACCCCCTTCAGTGTATCTCTCTCTGTGTGTGTGTCAATACTGTAATCTATCGCCTCTTAATAACCTGGGAGCAGATAGTATTGCAACAGCAAACTTGTAAAAGCATTCATTTTAATCAGGCGACGGGCTAATATGCTGTCAGAATGGGGGCGCCCGTGGGAACGCTAGACCAGGACAGGAGGTAAGGAGAGGGATGCTCCAAGTAGTAGAGGGAAAGGTTGGTAGGGGGAAAGGTTGGTAGGGGGGAAGGTTGGTAGGGGGAAAGGTTGGTAGGAGGGAAGGTTGGTAGGGGGAAAGGTTGGTAGGGGGAAAGGTTGGTAGGGGGGAAGGTTGGTAGGGGGAAAGGTTGGTAGGGGGAAAGGTTGGTAGGGGGAAAGTTTGGTAGGGGGAAAGGGTAGTAGGGGGAAAGGGTAGTAGGGGGAAAGGGTAGTAGGGGGAAATGGTAGTAGGGGGAAAGGTTGGTAGGGGGGAAGGTTGGTAGGGGGGAAGGTTGGTAGGGGGAAAGGTTGGTAGGGGGAAAGGTTGGTAGGGGGAAAGGTTGGTAGGGGGAAAGGTTGGTAGGGGGAAAGGTTGGTAGGGGGAAAGGGTAGTAGGGGGAAAGGGTAGTAGGGGGAAAGGGTAGTAGGGGGAAGGTTGGTAGGGGGAAAGGTTGGTAGGGGGAAAGGTTGGTAGGGGGGAAGGTTGGTAGGGGGAAAGGGTAGTAGGGGGAAAGGGTAGTAGGGGGAAAGGTTGGTAGGGGGGAAGGTTGGTAGGGGGAAAGGTTGGTAGGGGGAAAGGTTGGTAGGGGGGAAGGTTGGTAGGGGGGAAGGTTGGTAGGGGGGAAGGTTGGTGGGGGAAAGGTTGGTAGGGGGAAAGGTTGGTAGGGGGGAAGGTTGGTAGGGGGGAAGGTTGGTAGGGGGGAAGGGTAGTAGGGGGGAAGGTTGGTAGGGGGGAAGGTTGGTAGGGGGGAAGGGTAGTAGGGGGGAAGGTTGGTAGGGGGGAAGGTTGGTAGGGGGAAAGGTTGGTAGGGGGAAAGGGTAGTAGGGGGAAAGGGTAGTAGGGGGAAAGGGGGATGATATGGCTATCTGTTCCTTCTAACCAGATTCCCTTTCCTCCTTTTCATTTGTCTGAATTCTCTCACCTCATCTTCAGAGGATTTGTGGGGATGGTTGTTTTTAAAAAGGTTTAATTCTATCCATATGTACAGGTAGCGGTAGCAGCCTGTGTGTTTGAAATGACAATAGTTTTATATGGCCCAGACAATTTCAGCTCATCCAGTTGCTGTTTGTCAGGAACGGGGACAGGATTTAAGCATGCCTTTAGGGCTGTGTTGACCCACGTGACCCCTCACTGTGTGAGTGTGTGCGCACACTCGTGTCTGTCTGTTAGTGTGAGTGTGTATGCATGCGTGCATACTAGCATGCATGAGTGTGTTGTGTATGTGTTTTTATCAACTCACCCAGCGTGGTACTGAGTGTGTGTCACGTCCTCGACCCCTCCAATGAGGATCTGTCTCAGTGCTAATCCCACCAATAGCAGTGTGACAGGAAACAAGGGCTGACCAGACGGCTTTGTGTCTCAAAGACCTTTGCACCGATTTACTGTCTTCACTTACAGTAAAGCCCACTGGAGTGCTGTGACAACCGTTTCAGAGAGGACCTTCCAGAGTGCATTTAAAATGAAACACCTCTGCTGCTAACATACCGTGGCATGTACTCTAGTCAGTCGGGGTGAGACTTTGAACTCATGTTTGGGTTACTGATCAGATCTGTCCATGAGAAAGACCTTGAAGGTGGACAGTACATGTTTGGCTTCATAGTGTTTTCATTAAAACAATCGGGGTGCTAATGTTCATTTAATTGTTCACCCTTAACTAGTTCACCCCATTTAATAGTTTCCCAATGCATTGATCATCGACGAAGTGAGAATATAAAGAGCCTATTAGAGTATTTTCACTGTTTTCTATTTCATCTTGAGGGCAGAGCATGAGCTGGATACACCCATACTCACACACACACAAACAAACAAATATATTTTAAGTGTCTGCATTTTAGTGCAGATAACTGCAGGTGAGAGATTCTCATATTGCTTTCCTCTGTCTCCCCAGGCTTCTCCACGCTGTCGCTGGGAGACCAGATGAGTCTACTGCAGAGCGCCTGGATGGAGATCCTGATCCTGAGCATTGTGTTCCGCTCGCTGCCCTACGAGGACGAGCTGGTGTATGCAGAGGACTACATCATGGACGAAGAACACTCGCGGCTCACGGGCCTGCTCGACCTCTACGTGTCCATCCTGCAGCTCGTACGCAAGTACAAGAAGCTGAAGGTGGAGAAGGAGGAGTTTGTCACCCTCAAGGCCATCGCTCTCGCCAACTCAGGTAGGACAATATACACCGACTCCGTATATTGCATAAATAAGACGGCAGTCAGGGATAATATTTGAATATTTGGATATTTTATTCTTTACAAGGTTTTTTAATTTATGCAATATGATGAGAACAATCAATCTAAAAAACAATAAAATGTATTATTTAAGGTAATATTGTATTTTTGCTGAAAATGTATGTTTTGAAGATCAGAGTCTGATTTTTCAGTATTTTATGGACAATATGATATTGTAAAATGGGCAATCACAAGCAATGTGGACAAAAATAATAATTTTGGGACTTTTTAACTTTTTGTTGTAATTTTATGAATAAAGCTAGTATTTATACATTTTAGGACACATTTCATTAACCTCAAAAACTGTCATATACTGTATCAAATCTCGAGCCAGAGTTCATTTCAAATGAACACATGATTACTATAGTGCCAGTGACACAAAAATATAAAATTTGTTTGGAATATTTTTAAACACTCATTAATTTGCCACCACACCCAAAAATATTTAGGTGTTCCTTCTTTTAAATATAAAACCAAAAATGTTTCCATTTATATTGCACAAATGCAGTAAACTGTTACTAATTTTATATTGGAATATTATCTTATTATCTTATTCATAATAACAATTGTTCATCATTTATGTTGGTTAAGTCTCCATAACAGTAGCTGCAGGGCACGCCAACCATGGGAGATAAATTTAGCATTTCATTAGGAGCACAGGGCCTGTCAATACAATGTGTTAAGTCGAATGGAATGAGTATCAGGGAGTGATGGGGCTTGTTTGTTCCAATGCGAAGACGGTACACTCGTATCGACAGGCTGCTTTTGAGTAGGCAGGGCCTGTCCCTCTCTGATCAATGCCTGGCTGGGCCACGGGCGCACTTTCTCTTTTTTTGTCTGGCTGAAAAATGAAAACGCTGACAGTGGGCTTTGCTTTGCTTTGCTTTCAGACAACAGAGCTTTGTTGGGGGGTGGGTGCGGATGAGGGAAGGAGGCTGGGTGTCGGGGTAGGGAGGAGGCGTCCGGAACGTTTGAACAAGGTCTCTGTGAGATCACTCTCTCGGGAGCCCCTCTGTCTGACAGCTGTGAAAATTCATAGCGATTGATTTTGTAATTAGCAGTTTATCAATCGGATCGACTTGGGCTCTCTGATGGATTGCAAGGAAATTGTTTCTTCAAAGTAGTTTTTTTAAGCCAATCCCCTCCTCCATAGCCTACATGCTGCATGCTCTCCCTCTCCCTCGCTCTCTGTCTCTCCATATCTCCATCTCGCTCTCTCTCTCTGTATCTCCATCTCCCTCTCTCTTTCTCTCTCTCCATATCTCCTTCTCCCTCTCTGTCTCTCTCTCCATATCTCCATCTCCTTCTCCCTCTGTCTCTCTCTCCATATCTCCATCTCCTTCTCCCTCTCTGTCTCTCTCCATATCTCCATCTCCTTCTCCCTCTCTGTCTCTCTCTCGTTATCTCCATCTCCTTCTCCCTCGCTCTCTCTCTCTCCATATCTCCATCTCGCTCTCTCTCTCTGTATCTCCATCTCCCTCTCTCTTTCTCTCTCTCCATATCTCCTTCTCCCTCTCTGTCTCTCTCCATATCTCCATCTCCTTCTCCCCCTCTGTCTCTCTCTCCATATCTCCATCTCCTTCTCCCTCTCTGTCTCTCTCTCCATATCTCCATCTCCTTCTCCCTCTCTGTCTCTCTCTCCATATCTCCATCTCCTTCTCCCCCTCTGTCTCTCTCTCCATATCTCCATCTCCTTCTCCCTCTCTGTCTCTCTCTCCATATCTCCATCTCCTTCTCCCTCTCTGTCTCTCTCTCCATATCTCCATCTCCTTCTCCCTCTCAGTCTCTCTCTCTCCATATCTCCATCTCCTTCTCCCTCTCTGTCTCTCTCTATCTATTGCTCTCTTTTCTTTCTCATCTGGTCTCTAGCTCTTTCTTTCTTTCATTCCATCTTGTCTGCACTTCCCCATGAGACCTTTGTCGACTGTGCTCACTCATTCTTGGCATTATATGAGTTTAATGGCAAAAATGTCACGCATGTGCTGAAGCACACATGTACACACACACATATACTCACTTATGTCTTTGATACATTTATTGGTTATACGATTTTATCACAGTAATTAAAATGCATTTAATTGCTAATAATTTGTCTGGGCATTGACTTGTCTATATGACCTAATATGCTGTTTATCATTGACTAATCCTGTATGAAGCAAAGAGGAGATACAATACTGTCAGCTCTTTGACTTCCTGGTGAATTTCCCTTTTGTTCTTCTATTCTGCCCCCCCCCCCCCCCCCCCCCCCCTCATCTGCTCATATCCCCCCACCCCCCCTGCTCAACTGCTCATTCACTTTCCAAAACGACCTACTTCATTTTACCGCTGTGGATTGGAAAGCGTCAGGGTGAGAAATGTCTCAAGGTCTTGGGAATATAGTTGTTCCAGTCAATGAATTTGGGACAAAGTCTGAAATCTGTTTAGCCTTTTATTGTCCCGTGTGGTGAAATATGCACTGCCAAGGTGATATGAGTCAAGCAATGACACACCGTCTCATAAGTGCCAGACACTGGTTAACCACTGAGAGAACCACAAGCCCAGTGCATCCTTGAGAGAGAGAGAGAGAGAGAGAGAGAGAGAGAGAGAGAGAGAGAGAGAGAGAGAGAGAGAGAGAGAGAGAGAGAGAGAGAGAGAGAGAGAGAGAGAGAGAGAGAGAGAGAGAGAGAGAGAGAGAGAGAGAGAGAGAGAGAGAGAGAGAGAGAGAGAGAGAGAGAGAGAGAGAGAGAGAGAGAGAGAGAGAGAGAGAGAGAGAGAGAATATGAAAAGGGATTGTTACAGCATTCTGTACGTACCATAAGAGTATCCGTGAACAATGCAATACACCACTGCACATCAGACAGGGAGAGACTGCAATGAGTCAGAGAGAGAACCCTCCTCTGATACTGAAAGGTCAGGGAGGATATGGGCTACAGAGTCAGTATGATACTGTACACTTGGTTGTTGTTGATGTAGTTTCACTGTTACAGTAGACCTACAGTACATACATGTAGTTACACTGTTACAGTAGGCCTACAGTACATACATGTAGTTACACTGTTACAGTAGGCCTACAGTACATACATGTAGTTACACTGTTACAGTAGACCTACAGTACATACATGTAGTTACACTGTTACAGTAGGCCTACAGTACATACATGTAGTTACACTGTTACAGTAGGCCTACAGTACATACATGTAGTTTCACTGTTACAGTAGACCTACAGTACATACATGTAGTTACACTGTTACAGTAGACCTACAGTACATACATGCAGTTACACTGTTACAGTAGGCCTACAGTACATACATGTAGTTACACTGTTACAGTAGGCCTACAGTACATACATGTAGTTACACTGTTACAGTAGGCCTACAGTACATACATGTAGTTACACTAGTTCAATTGGAGTTTATATAATTTGTTTTGTTTGATCAATCATCAGTCAAAATATGGTTTCCAGCAAGCTAAAGCACTAACATTCCAGTGATTATTTAATCAAATGTACAATAGTGTTTACTTTCATTCCACTCATTTGTTGTTCCACATGTGTCTGTCTCTGAGAGAAGAGCGAGGAAATGAATGAAAATGTGAAGGAAGTATTATTTCTTTATTGAAGCTAGTTTACACCGTCCAATTCCCTGATGGAGTGTTTATAAGAAAACAATCTATTCCAGAGCTGTCTTTTGGAACAGTGAGGTGTTTAATATGTATTCATTCACTGGGGGTTGGCTGCTATTCATTCCATTGTGTGCTGCAGGAGACTGCTGCATTATATGGATTTTCAGTCTCATTGGTCAAAGGCCATACGGAAATCAAACCAAGGCCACATGGCAAAAAAAATACATTAGGCTTTGTGTTTTTCTTTACGTTCTATTGTTTATCTTGTCGCAGTGTGAATTATGCTAATAACGTGTCTAATAGCTGACTACGCTGTTAGATCACTAGTACACACCCAGCCATGTTTTACTTTAGCAAAAATACAATTGAGATAACTGCCTTTTTGGAATTCCTGCTGTGTTCATAAGCCTCGTTCAGCTCTCATTGCATTGGAAATGTGCACTGTATTCTGCAAAGTTTTGATGTGTTACTATTTACATAACTATTTTACATTTCATTAAATCAAGCAATGGTTTGTGTTGTCATTGTATCTCTGAAGATGTTAACATGACTCATGTTGAAGAGCCCCCTCTCACTGACCCTGTCCCTCCCTCTCCTCTCCAGACTCCATGCATATAGAGGATGTGGAGGCGGTGCAGAAGCTCCAGGATGCGCTCCATGAGGCCCTGCAGGACTATGAGAGCAGCCAGCATCAGGAGGACCCCCGGCGGGCAGGCAAGCTGCTCATGACCCTGCCCCTGCTACGTCAGACCGCCACCAAGGCCGTGCAGCACTTTTACAGCATCAAGGTGCAGGGCAAGGTGCCCATGCACAAACTCTTCCTGGAGATGCTGGAAGCCAAGGTCTGATGGAGGAGCAGGTGATCCAGACAGAAGGACATGGAGAGAGGGGACTTAGGACAGGAGAGGAACACCCTGCTGACTGTGACAGGAGACAGACTGACCTCTCTCGCGCTTCGCCCCCTCGAACCCAAGACATTTAAAAAAATAAAATTAAAAAAAAGAATAATAATAAAGAAGAACAAATGCAAAACTTGGTTAAAAGTATAAATGTAAAATGATGCAGATTAATTTAAAATATATAAGAAATACTATGTACAGTAATACTTTTGTTTTGTTTATGATCTGTGGTCATACTGTATGTGAAGGATCTCCCCCTCTCTCTATATCTTCAGAAGGAATAATTGCAGGCTCTTAATTAACATGGTTTTATTTCTAGTTAGAATCTACAGTTGAGGTCTCCATATGTGTTCTGATGACAACACACGTCAACCACTATGACTCACTTGTTAGACAGTTGTTTCACCTCCTGGACTTGACCAGGACATGTATATATTTATTAATAATGATTGGCTGAGTGTACAGTTATGTCTGGTGAAGCCGACGGCCATTTTCTCTCTTTCTCCTTCTTTGGAAAAAAATGAAAAGAAAGAACAGAAAGTGTTACCTAAATGTGAGCTCTACTGATCTAAATGTCCTTGAATATACCTCTTCAGAGCAGTGAGCTGTGTGATGTGGATTGGTCTCAGACAGGAAGAAGATAAACTGGTTACATGACATGTTTAACCAAACTAGCGTAGCCAGGTAGTCAGTCGTCTTATTCTGTAGTAACTCAGCAATAAAGGGAGCCGTGCCGTGGACAAGTCAATGTTAAACCTCCTATATCATCTGCTTCACTACGCTGCTGTCTCTGTCTGTCTGTCTGTCTGTCTGTCTGTCTGTCTGTCTGTCTGTCTGTCTGTCTGTCTGTCTGTCTGTCTGTCGCTAGTAGACCATGCCCTCCCATGTGTGTGTGAGTGTGTGTCCTGGCAATGTACGCACCACTCACCTGTTGCACTGTAGTGTTTCTCCTCTGTAAACCCCACATTTAGTGATTGTTCAAGCCGATGGAAATTGCCTCTTGGCAACTGAGCGAATGACCTGGTGAGGGTGAAAGATGATGAGTGGGTTTGGGGCGGGGGTATCAAAGGATTTCTGCCGAGTGGCAGAAGTCCAGAAGATTCCATGTTCAAACAATCAGAGGCCCATGTGTCAAATGCTCTATTTTGGGTCCTTTAAGACCGTGGCAGAGTCCTCCCACACACAGGGAGCAAGGTGTCCAGCATCTGCTAGCAGCATTTTAGAAGCTGCCTGTCTTTTTATAGCTGGGACTGTCTTTATGGAGCTACAGCCAAACTGAGGTGAATGGCAGGTGCAGTGCAGTGATGTGTTGGTAGCTAGCGCATCACGCTGACTGGGGGTATTTTTAACCCAGAAGGAGGTTATTGCTGTAGCTGCCTGCCTGCTCTCTACTGTGTAATTCTGCCTCCCTCCAGGAGTACAGTAGAAACGTGTAACACTGCTTGACCCCATGTTGACACAGTAGCTGTGGTGTAACACCTCTCAACAGACCAGGAGACAGACAGGCATCCTTAAAGACAGCAAATCACTCCCCAAGGTGCTCCTCTTGTGAGAAGCCATGCAGGCTACAAAGTGTCAGCATGTTTCAAAGGGTAGCACCAGTCCCATGGTGTGCCTGTACAAGGTGTGATCTCGGTGGGAAAGTGACGAGAGGGCCTCCATGCTCCCAGTGTGTAGGTAGGTCGACCTCCATGTTGCATGCTGGGCCCTGTAGTTAAGTACTGTAGACTCATGCTGTTCTTGTTCTGCATGGGAGAGAATGGGATGGGAGGGGGATGATTATACTACTGACGTGATTAATGTGATGTGATACATGTTGGTGCTGTCCCAATATGAAACTGTGATCAAAGGAATCCCTGACATTGGAGACGGGATGGTTGCTACTCTGCTTGTGATATCATTGACCAGTGTTAATCCTGCAGCTCCCTATTTTACTGCAGCCTGATTGGTCACTTAATGTAGGATGACTACACACCCCAGCACCTAATAATCCCAACTTGAACTAGCCGCTGTCTACTTAACAGGCTCCACTTTAGAGGGTGACCATGTAACTTGAACTATTTTACTGTTGTGCAATACAACGGGGACCAATTCTGACTGAAACCATGCTGTAAGCATGCTTTTACCAAGATTTTGGACAATTGGATTCATATTTCAATATTATTAAAAATGATTCTTATCAAAAATAAATATCAGAACTATATTTTCTTTGCTCTGCTGTAAAATACAAGCGTTTGTATGGACAAGTACAGATGAAACAGATCAGACAGTTTAGCAGAAAAACTTTACAACAAGCTTTTTGTAGTGATCCAAAATTCACACCCAACACAAAACAAACTCCAGGCACCTCCCTTCAATGCTTTCATTTGTATTTAGGCTCCTCTAGAATGCAAAATAACAAGTCTTTCATTCAAACTGGGTCTATACAGTAGAATGTGTATATATATAAATATACAGTATATCAATGCCAATGGTTACTGGACAGTATACAGTAGGTTGCCGAGTTACAGCAATTCAAAATAAAGTACATCATGCAGCGTCCTGCTGACTACTACCTCATCACTATTGTCGATACTTTCCATTTCAAGACGTATTCTTCATCAGTATCATCATCATCATGGCTGTATTGAAATATACATGAGCCGTCCACATTTCTATCAAAGATTTATTGTCTAGAAATGCCCCTGCAAAGATACACTATATATACAAAGGTATGTGGACACCCCTTCAAATTAGTGGATTCGGCTATTTCAACCACACCCATTGCTGACAGGTGTATAAAATTGAGCACACAGCCATGCAATCTCCATAAACAAACATTGGCAGTAGAATGGCCTTAATGAAGAGCTCAGTGACTTTCAACGTGGCACCGTTATTGGATGCCACCTTTCCAACAAGTCAGTTTGTCAAATTTCTGTCCTGCTAGAGCTGCCCCGGTCAAATGTAAGTGCTGTTATTGTGAAGTGGAAACATCTAGGAGCACCAACGGCTCAGCCGCGAAATGGTAGGCCACACAAGCTCACAGAACGGGACCGCCAAGTGCTGAAGCACATAGCGTGTAAAAATCACTAACAAGTTCCAAACTGCCTCTGGAAGCAAGTCAGCACAAGAACTGTTCGTCAGGAGCTTCATGAAATGGGTTTCCATGGCTGAGCAAGCCTAAGATCACCATGCGCAATGCCAAGTGTCGGCTGGACTGGTGTAAAGCTCGCCACCATTGGACTCTGGAGCGGTGTAAACACGTTCTCTGGAGTGATGAATTATGCTTCACCATCTGGCAGTCCAATGGACAATTCTGGGTTTGGCGGATGCCAGGAGAATGCTACCTGCCCCAATGCATAATGGTCTGGGGCTGTTTTTCATGGTTCGGGCTACAGTAGGCCCCTTAGTTCCAGTGAAGGGAAAGCCTAACGCTACAGCATATAATGACATTGTAGACAACCCTGTGCTTCTAAGTTTGTGGCAACAGTTTGGAGTAGGCCCTTCATGTTTTAGCATGCCAATGCCCCCGTGCACAAAGCAAGGTCCATACAGAAATGGTTTGTCGAGATCGGTATCTAAGAACTTGACTGGCCTGCACAGAGCCCAGACCTCAACCCCACCGATCACCTTTGGGATGAATTGGAATGTCGACTGCGAGCCAGGTCTAATCGCCCAACATCAGTGCCCGACCTTACTAATGCTCTTGTGGCTGAATGGAAGCAAGTCCCCACAGCAATGTTCCAACATCTAGTGGAAAGCCTTCCCAGAAAAGTGGAGGCTGTTATAGCAGCAAAGGGGGACCAACTCCACATTAATGCCCATGATATTAAAATGAGATGTTCGACGAGCAGGTGTCCACATACTTTTGATCATGTAGTGTATTTGTAATTATAGTCAGCAGTAGTCTCTTACCATCCATATATCTGTTTTAAAAGGTAAAGCATGCTTAAAGTTGAATTCATGATTTGGCTATCAGTGGGCGAGACTCATTTTGGTTATGAAGCGGGTACATGTTTTTATTAACATCAATGTGTCAGAATTGGTCCCTTGATGAGAAACTTGCATTAAGGAACAGGTACTTAAAATTATTTCCTGTTCCTACAGTATAAATATTAATGGTGTGAATTATATCATTTGGCAACAGTGTACATTGATATCTCTGATTGTTAAATCACCAATATCTGTCACCTTTATGTTTTGATTTCCTAAAAGGTAAAGGAAGAAATAATTAAATAACTCCCAGAAGTCTGTGATTCATTTATTATCCCACTACACCAGGGACCATCAACTAGATTCACCCACGGGCGGATTTTTTTTTGGAGTGGATGGTCGGGGGGGCCGGAACATAATTACAAATAATTTGTAGACAGCAAATTGACCGCAAGAAGCCAAAACAGATCATGTTTGACAAAAAAAAAAAAATTTCAAACCTTGCTTACATTTGTATACAATCACGTCTCTATTAGGTGTGGGAATACCTGGAAACAGATTTCTTAAATTAAAGTCATTTGGAGCTTATTTCCTGGTGTCTTTAGTCTTTTTTGTCCAACAATGAAAAGGTGTTGTTATTTATATATTTTTTAATTGCTCAAAAAACTTGGGGAGTCAAATAAAACCACCCGCGGGCCGCCAGTTGGGGAAGCCTGCACTACACTATTGATGATGTTGTGATGCATTTAAATGTACATTTAAAAGATCCCAAACAAACCTGACCTCTTTCAGCACAGTACATACTCGTGTAAGAATAATGACGGCCTACCCCGGCCAAACCCTAACCCAGACGGCGCTGGGCCAATTGTGTACCGCCCTATGGGACTCCCAATCACGGCCGGTTGTGATACAGCCTGGAATCAAAACATGGTCTGTAGTGACGCCTCTAGCACTGAGATACAGTGCCTTAGACCACTGCACCACTCGGGTGCCCCATGACGGACTTGCTATGGCTGACTTGCTTAAAGAAATTTGGTTTCTACTGACAATTGCGATATACAAAGTTTGGCATAAGGGGACAACAAGCAGATAAGAGGCCATCCGTAATTTCGATTAAGACATTAATGAGCGAGCTAGGACGTCCGTAGTCAATATAACTATTTGTTCAGCACTCTTGAAGTGTACAGCGACAGAATTCAGAACATGGGCTGTTCTTACAGTGTTCTCCCTGTACACCAAGTCAGAACTGTAGGATAAATAAAGGGGGCATATAATATAAGCAGACAATGAAAGCTCTTACAATATTCAATGATTCAATTTCTAAAAAAACAGCTGCACCACCAAGTCAGGACAGTAGGCCAAATTTAGAGGTGATAATAGACCACATTATTAGGGTGAGGCACATGGCCTACTAACAGCTTACTACACAACATACACTCAGTATTACTTTCTTAACTATAGTATTTTTTCTATTTATTTAACTAGACAAGTCAGTTAAGAACAAATTCTTATTTTCAATGACGGCCTAGGAACAGTGTGTTAACTCACTTGTTCAGGGGCAGAATGACAGATTTGAACCTTGTCAGCTCGGGGATTCGATATTGCACCCTTCTGGTTACTAGTCCAACGCTCTAACCACTAGGCTACCTGCCGCCCCACAGGCATATTACATAATTTATGCAGTAGCATACAAGACATTTTTGGACTCACCTTGTTGTGCTGTGCTCACTTGAACAGGAAGGTGGTAAGACGGTCCTTCGTGGTCATATTTTGTTATCAAACTTTGTCATCAAAATCTGACATTCTCTGGATTTATGGTGCTTTCAAGACAACTGGGACTTCGGAGAAAAAAAAGGTTGAATCATGATGATGTCAGTGATCTTCAGGTCGTAGCTCTAGAAAGAGGCCCGAGTTCTGGATTTACAATTCTGGAGTTGGATGAAAGTTAAAAACGTATTTTCCCAGTCGCAACTCGTTTTTCCCGAGTTCCCAGTTGTCGTGAACTCAGTAAAGTCAGATTTTGCAGTTCCGAGTCAACAGTTGTTTTGAGCGCGGCACAAATCATGCTTCATTGATAGCATGTGAAATGTTGCATGTTTAACATTTTAAACTAGGAAAAGAGATCCTTAATCTTAGGCTTGGGACCACACAGCCACTCCACTGAATAGCAGTCTAATGATTGCTTTGCAATGCTTGCAGTTAGCCACTGATTCCTTCCAAACCACTCATTGTTGAATTTGCGATTTCCAAGTTGTTGTGTAATGTTTGTCCAATGGCCGATGAGCACCAATAGGTTTTACCTATAATTTCTCTTCTTTATTTCTCTTCATATGACAAGGATTAAAAATTATTTTCCAGTAGATTGTCGACTGATTCATGATTACTGCTAGCTAAGATTCTGAAAGTATGATGTTGACATGATCAGTCAAATCAAAGCTACTGTACATATAACGTGATTTGGCGTAATTTTATCTGTGGCCAATGACCTTGAGCCTTCTTGGATGGGCATTTCTAATGTAACTCTATGGCAGCACCCAAGGGGCTTGAATTTTCTAGCTCTACCCTTAGACTTGGCGGTGACGTAGTGTCCCCATGAGTGACAGAACACTAAGCCAATCATGGCACAATGCTCCTTATTTTCTGCTGGCTTGCCCCCCAACCACAGAAAGCACGGTATACATTTAAACTCAGTTTTTCACAATTCCTGACATTTAATCCTAATACATATTCCCTGTTTTAGGTCAGTTAGGATCACCACTTTATTTTAAGAATGTGAACTGTCAGAATAATAGTAGAGAGAATGATTTATTTCAGCTTTTATTTCTTTCATCAAATACCCAGTAGGTCAGAAGTTTACATACACTCAATTAGTATTTGGTAGCATTGCCTTTAATTGTTTAACTTGGGTCAAACATTTCGGGTAGCCTTCCACAAGCTTCCCACAATAAGTTGGGTGAATTTTGTCCCATTCCTCCTGACAGAGCTGTTGTAACTGAGTCAGGTTTGTAGGCCTCCTTGCTCGTACACACTTTCTCAGTTCTGCCCACAAATGTTCTATGTGATTGAGGTCAGGGCTTTGTGATGGCCACTCCAATAGCTTGACTTTGTTGTCCTTTGGAAGTATGTTTGGGGTCATTGTCCATTTGGAACACCCATTTGCGACCAAGCTTTAACTTCCTGACCGATGTGCTGAGATGTTGCTTCAATATATCCACATATTTTTCCATCCTCATGATGCCACCTATTTTGTGAAGTTCACCAGTCTCTCCTGCAGGCCCTCCTGCAGCAAAGCACCCCCACAACATTCACGGTTGGGATGGTGTTCTTTGGCTTGCAGGCCTCCCCCTTTTTCCTCCGAACATAACGATGGTCATTATGGCAAAACAGTTCTATTTTTGTTTCATCAGACCAGAGGACATTTCTCCAAACAGTACGATCTTTGTCCCCATGTGCAGTTGCACACCGTAGTCTGGCTTTTTTATGGCGGTTTTGGAGCAGTGGCTTCTTCCTTGCTGAGCGGCCTTTCAGGTTATTGTCGATATAGGACTCGTTTTACTGTGGATATAGATACTTTTGTACCCGTTTCCTCCAGCATCATCACAAGGTCCTTTGCTGTTGTTCTGGGATTGATTTGCACTTTTCGCACCAAAATACGTTCATCTCTATGAGACAGAACGCGTCTCCTTCCTGAGCGATATAACGGCTGCGTGTTCCCATGGTGTTTATACTTGCATACTATTGTTTGTACAGATGAGCGTGGTACCTTCAGGCGTTTGGAAATTGCTCTCAAGGATGAACCAGACTTGTTGAGGTCTACAATTTTTTTCTGAGATCTTGGCTGATTTCTTTTGATTTTCCCATGATGTCAAGCAAAGAGGCACTGAGTTTGAAGGTAGGCCTTGAAATACATCCACAGGTATACCTCCAATTGACTCAAATGACGTCAATTAGCCTATCAGAAGCTTCTAAAGCCATGACATCATTTTCTGGAAATTTCTAAGCTGTTTAAAGGCACAGTCAACTTAGTGTATGTAAACTTCTGACCCACTGGAATTGTGATACAGTGAATTATAAGTGAAATAATCTGTCTGTAAACAATTGTTGGAAAAATGACTTGTGTCATGCACAAAGTAGATGTCCTAACCGACTTGCTAAAACTATAGTTTGTTAACAAGAAATTTGTGGATTGGTTGAAAAACAAGTTTTTAAGACTCCAACCTCAATGTATGTAAACTTCCGACGTCAACTGTATATTTGACATTGTTTGCTAACTGATATGTGACACGTATTAATGCCAAAATAACATGCAAAACAGGCAAGCCCCCAAATATATATATATATATACTGTATATATATGTTGGGCTCAAAATGTGACGGGTCGCCACTGCATGTTTCACTCTCTCATGTCTAGGCCACTTACTCATTGAGCTTTCAGAGTAACTCCAATCCCATCCTCCCTCAGTGTATTTACCCAATCTGCAGGGACACTAGCATGTTGCTTGTCCAAAGGGTTGACAGACACTCAGATTGTGCTTGACTTAACGCTGTGAGTTCAAGAGCGGTGAGAGCAGAGCAGAGAGCAATAGTCCCAGCAGACCAGAGGAGAGCAGCCGGGGCGGTAAAGTAGCCAGGCAGGCCACCGGACGAGCTAACAACCTCGGCCTCCACTGAGCCAGACCAGGAGCTATGGAAGTGAACCATAGAAAATGCATTCATCACAGAAAACAGGCAGACACGCTAACACTACCGGGGGAGGTGGAGGACTGGGATGGGATGGGGGAGGTGGAGGACTGGGATGGGATGGGGGAGGTGGAGGACTGGAATGGGATGGGATGAGGGAGGTGTGGTGGAGGACTGGGATGGGATGGGATGGGGGAGGTGGAGGACTGGAATGGGATGGGATGAGGGAGGTGTGGTGGAGGACTGGGATGGGATGGGATGGGGGAGGTGTGGTGGAGGACTGGGATGGGATGGGGGAGGTGTGGTGGAGGACTGGGATGGGATGGGATGGGGGAGGTGTGGTGGAGGACTGGGATGGGATGGGATGGGGGAGGTGTGGTGGAGGACTGGGATGGGATGGGATGGGGGAGGTGTGGTGGAGGACTGGGATGGGATGGGATGGGGGAGGTGTGGTGGAGGACTGGAATGGGATGGGATGGGGAGGTGTGGTGGAGGACTGGAATGGGATGGGGAGGTGTGGTGGAGGACTGGGATGGGATGGGATGGGGGAGGTGGAGGACTGGAATGGGATGGGATGGGGGAGGTGGAGGACTGGAATGGGATGGGATGGGGGAGGTGTGGTGGAGGGAAGATGGGATGGGATGGGGGAGGTGTGGTGGAGGGAAGATGGGATGGGATAGGGGAGGTGTGGTGGAGGGAAGATGGGATGGGATGGGGGAGGTGTGGTGGAAGACTGGGATGGGATGGGGGAGGTGGAGGACTGGGATGGGATGGGGGAGGTGGAGGACTGGGATGGGATGGGATGGGGGAGGTGTGGTGGAGGACTGGGATGGGATGGGGGAGGTGGAGAACTGGGATGGGATGGGGGAGGTGGAGGACTGGAATGGGATGGGGGAGGTGTGGTGGAGGACTGGGATGGGATGGGGGAGGTGGAGAACTGGGATGGATGGGGGAGGTGGAGGACTGGAATGGGATGGGGGAGGTGTGGTGGAGGACTGGGATGGGGGAGGTGGAGGCTTGGGATGGGATGGGGGAGGTGGAGGACTGGGATGGAATGGGGGAGGTGGAGGACTGGGATGGGATGGGGAGGTGGAGGACTGGGATGGGATGGGGGAGGTGGAGGACTGGGATGGGATGGGGGAGGTGGAGGACTGGGATGGGATGGGGGAGGTGTGGTGGAGGACTGGGATGGGGGAGGTAGAGGACTGGGATGGGATGGGGGAGGTGGAGGACTGGGATGGGGGAGGTGGAGGACTGGGATGGGATGGGGGAGGTGTGGTGGAGGACTGGGATGGGATGGGGGAGGTGTGGTGGAGGACTGGGATGGGATGGGGGAGGTGTGGTGGAGGGAAGATGGGATGGGATGGGGGAGGTGGAGGACTAGGATGGGATGGGGGAGGTGTGGTGGAGGGAAGATGGGATGGGATGGGGAGGTGTGGTGGAGGACTGGGATGGGATGGGGGAGGTGGAGGACTGGGATGGGATGGGATGGGAGGTGTGGTGGAGGGAAGATGGTTCCATCATTTCAGGAAGCTGAGATTCCCTGACTTGCGTATTCCCTACTCTATATAATTATAAGAGGCAATTTCCTTTTTTGAAATAATGTCTGGCTAACCAATTAATTGTAATAATCCTCCATGTAAAAACGGCAGTATTAAACGACACGAGACTGTGCCAGGGTGATGGTGGGTTTAGGTTGACTGAAGGAAGAAAGTAAAGGAAAGACGGGTGTATTCTCTCTCTGTCGCTGTGGGGTCTGGTAGCTCCTACACATACTGTGTACATATCTGAGATGTAATGGGTACATTTAGAGTTGTGTTATTTTCATGCTAAACGAGGATCTTCCAGCCTTTCCAGATATCCCAAGCTGTACAGCACCCTCTCAACTGAAAACAGGCAGCTGTACAACCAGCCAGCTATTGACAAGTAAAAACACCTTTCATTAAGTTTACAACGCATCTCATCAGAATGCGATCTCGATTGCAGGTGTATGACGGCTGTGTATTGCTTAAGTGTGTTTCATTATTCTCTGAGCAGCACTGATGATGTGGAGGGAAAGGATTACACGTCAGTGTGAGTGATTGGGTTTGAACAGAGCTGCTGCACAGACTTTGCATCAACCAAAGGCCCAAATTACACTTAGGTTGAAAACGGAGCACGCAAATACCCAGGAGAACATGTGGCACAGATATAAAGCATGGGCCACCATCTCTCTCCCTGTCTCTCTCTCTTGCTCTCTCGCTCTCTTGCTCTCTCTCCCCTCACCCGGTCTAATTTTCTTTATCCCTTTCTCCTCTCTCCCCCTCCTTTCTCTTTTTAAATCCTCAGCTGCTCTGTACGATACGGTTCAACTTATAGTGAGACTGGCTTTATTGTGCTTATTTATTGCTCCATTTGTGAAATTTGAGGCATTGCCAGACAAGTCTATTATTATTCAATAACAGGAGCACGGCATATTTCACAACCTAAGGGTATCAGTGTCTAAGGCAGCACAATGTACAGAGAACTTTTATGTCATTTACTTCTAAAAGTAGGGTCAAATACTGTAGTATTGTGTTATATTTTGTGTCCTCTTAAAAGGGGAAAGCTGACTAAGATTTCCCAGGACAGGACCATGTATCCTGTAGTGTTCAGTACTCAGGTTGACTAATGTAATGTGTAATGTAAGTGCTCAGCTGAATGAGGTTGTGGCCAGGGGCCAGGGGCCAGTGGTAGGTGTTACTTTGGACCAATAAATCCTATTGCCCTTTTAGCCTGGCATCGCTCCATTCACTGTGCCTAAATAAACACTGGCTCCATCCCCATCTCTTGCCCAATATTTTGTTCCGTACACCCTCAGTTAGTTGTACCTTGTACCTGATTCATCTTATTCTACTGCAGTATACTATATAAAATATATCTAACCAACCATTTTTTCAATGTCATGATTTTTGTGAATCGCTCTCCCATTGTACCTGTTACTCAAGCATAAGATGATCCATGAAGCCAACACCTCTGACCCTCCTTTGGACTCTGTGTGGCTAATCAATAGCCTCTAACTGCCTAGCAGGCAGACTGGGCTACAGCCCGTCTGAGATTTCCTCCTTTCCCTGTCCAGCATCACTGTTTTAAGTGCATTTATCAGGTTACACGCCTACTGTCCTCCCCATTTAATGCACTGGAAGCAGGGAGGTCAAGCTGTTGTGCATACACGGCCCTCACTGAATCAGCATGCAGGAGTGTTATGGTCCTGATATCCACTCAGGCCTCACACACGCACGCACGCACGCACGCACGCACGCACGCACGCACGCACGCACGCACACACACACACACACACACACACACACACACACACACACACACACACACGCACGTACAGAGGCTGGGGAAGAGTCAGCCGACACTCAGTTGAAAACATAGCCCATTCTGGAGCCTGTATTTCTAAAGTGACATACCAGTCGAGTGCATCCTGTGAGCTGATATGGTTTCTGGACAGAGCACTCACTGAGGTCATTCACACCAATTGGAGAGCGCTGGCTGAATGGCCCTGCCATTTCAGCTGATCAACACCATAGAAATGAAGTGATCCAAAAAATCCCCTGAGCAATGGTCCTAAGGGAGCAGACAGAGGGGAAAACGACAGCAGTCCTCAGAAGAGAGAAGCAGGCAAGCATGCACGTCTATATAACAGGGACTCCACTAATACTAAAACGTACTGCAAAACAGTGCACACTTTCTTTATTTGTTTAGTATAAGAAGTATTTCTGAGACTATAACAATGCAAACACACACACACACTACATAATCCTACCTGAAGTTTTGTTCCTTCATTTGAGATTTATATGGCTGGCTGTATCTTTATCTATACGGCTCTATATGGTGCTGTGGGGAGCAGAAATATCCCTGCTATCTGTGGAGTCTATCTTCTATTGCCGAAGCAAAGCCCTGGTGTGGTGGGACTGCTTCTCGCTCTGTTTTATTTTATTGCCTCTGCCATGTATTCACACGTTCTTATGGGATTTTCCAATTTAGCCACTGGTTTGGAAATAATGAAGGTAGATAAGGAGCTCAGATAAGCATGAATACGTCCATCAAATGGAGAA